>NW_027296968.1:0-2314 GCF_016086655.4 Lepeophtheirus salmonis | reverse complement strand
AGTTTTCTTTCGGACATAAACAAACTTTTATTCACAAATCATGATGGCCGATGAGTAATTTCGAACATACTTATAAGATATTTCAATGATGATTTTTTTAACATTCAACTTATCTGAAAATTTACTAAACATAGAAGCTTTCCTTCACCGAAATATAGTTCTAGTACTTAGTACTATCCAATCAAAATATATTATAAAGAAAAAAATTTAATGTCAGTTATAACTTATTGTATGATACAAATTGTATTTATTGTCATAACATAAAAATTTGGTTATGAATAACAAGGTGTATATAACAAATCGTAAATATCATGTGAGTAAATTAAATGAAAACTATAATAATTTATCCATGAGGTTGTAGATGTTAATTCCTTACATGGGTACATAAAACATTTAGGTAAAGACATCAGTCAATGACAATCCAAGTCTAAGAGAGAAATAGCCTCTTAAATTTGGTCTTCCCATAATACTTAGAGGAAGCAGTTGAGCTTCATATGATGCAATGAATAATTAATGTATGTGTGAGCCTCTTAGAATAGAGATCCTAAGGGAAGGGTTTGTATATTATTTCCATATAAATAACTATGTATAAATGTATATTATATTCTATGTAAAATTATAAAGACATAATATATTGTCATTTAATTAGAGAATATCAAGCTCATCATTACATCACGCAGACGGCAATGCGTAAAAAGTATATTTAATCATCGTTAGACCAGAGAAGCAAGTAGGTGAAAGGGTGACGTCTAATAAGGACATCAAATTGGCCGAAGTCTAAAGGACACAATTAAGATTATTTGATGACGCAAATAAAATATGTGACTGATATATTAATGGAGAATAGTAGAAACGTTAAAAAATAATCAAAATAGTCTAAATGATTAAGTATCAAATGGTGTTAACGCAAATACAAAGTCAAGTTGACTCAATATATACCAAAAGAAGTCAAAGCCGTAGGAGATCGTAGAACAAGAGCCAAAAGTAATGTTTGCCCTGCAAAAGACTTCGAATGCACAAGATGTGGTAAGAGAGGCCACTATGCAAGATATACTTGCATAGTATAAAAGTGTATAAAAGAAAACTCTATTCAAAATTTGAAGTGAATAAATTACCCATCGATGCATTGATTGTCCATGAAAAAATTACTCAAAAATATGATAGCTACATATGACAGTGGTAATTCATATTCAATAATAGATCTAAGAGTTCTAAAGCAAATATTTGATTCCAATCCAATTAAATATAACTTAACATAAATATTTATTTATTTATTACATTAGGAGGACATTGTATATTATTAATATAAAACTCCTGTAATAATGTAAATATTGTATTCTTTAAATTTATGCGAGACAAAATATATTATTAGTTAATTAGATAACAGATCAAACCATCAGTTTACAGAAATGTACTCATTACTTCTTAGTGACCATAAAGGATGAATAGATAACTTGGGCACTGAAGTCTAAAGAATAAATGAGGCACAAAGCAAAAATAAATTATTGTAAATACTATGTGTTGACAATTAAATGTTTACAAAACATTTATTCCATTAAGTGATCAAGAATTCCTCAACTTTTTAGTACTTAGTTTGGACATCCTTTTCGTATTGGATCATATTCATCATACCTAAGACTCTCAGTATCACAATTGACAATTGAGATTTTTGTATACATGTTTCACTTCTTGTGAGAGTTCCTTTAGTTTTGTGTTTGCCAGGATTCTTTTGAAGTACTTCTTGTAACTTGGTTTTGAACGGCTCTTCCTTCAAATATTGAGTCAGATTTTCTAATATGGTCAGGCTGGTAAGAAGAGGCAATCTTTCCTCAAGCGCAGTTATTTGAGAAAAAATTCCTGTATAAATACGACTTCTTCTCTTAAAGAATCATTATTAATTACTTCTAGTACTCATCTGGTTGCTGTCAAATTTTCATCAATACTATTTAAATATTCTCTGAAGACGTCGAAGTGATGGTAGTAGTACTTCAGCCGCTTTTAACCAAAGCCCACTATCTTATAATTGGTGATGGAGGGAAGGGGATTTCTGTATGAAGCAGTAAATACTTCTTCTAAAATTCAAACATCTTTCTGTATTGGGTAATAAGTTCGTTAGTTAGGGAAAAATTGGTTGAACAACATCTGCAACCCTATGTAATCCATGAGCAACCCATGTAATGTGAATCAATTCCTAAAATTTATTTCGAAGATTTTCTCCTGCTTTGAGACAATACGAGGTGGCATCAGTGAAAAAAACTTAAGTCTACACGGGACGAAATCTTCTCGCAAAAGCCAAGGACTCCTGTAATCGGGA
>NW_027296967.1:0-1541 GCF_016086655.4 Lepeophtheirus salmonis | reverse complement strand
CTCATTTAATACAATTATATGCATTCGATGAGGACTTCCACTGGGAAGCAGCAACGGTTGAATTATAATTGCTTGGAAGTCCAACAATGCACATTCTTCATTCTACTGTTTACTTGTCCGACCATCAGGTAACTCACAATGATCTTCCTCACAATAATTTGGCTTTTTGTTTCATAATCATGTTACCCACAATCTGTTTGTCTCATAATCAAAAGATGAACGATGGTATTACCATGCATTCATATAACCATAATCATTTTGTCTCCATCCTTTTTACTGCAATCCTTTTACAGTTAAACACAAATTTGTATATTAATATATTCTTTTGTATATATGTATGTAAAGTACCACTCAGACCTCTTCTTGTTTGTACATTGCTAATACATATGTCTTATAGAACTACTATAATAAAGATTAGTAGAAATAAGATTACCAACTTGTGTAGTCTTTTTCATTCGTGATCCCAACATTTGAACACAATGCTAATTTCTAGGTAAAAGGAATTTCCTTCAGACCTCTCTACTGCAGACGATCCAAAAGCTCCAAATCGTCTAATGTGGCAGTCCCAGATGTACCGGCGTCAGTACAATCTGGATTCACCAAGGTAAGTTGTCCTCAGTTCGGTGAAGTTAACCTGGAAGTCTGATTGGCTAGAGTGGATTCAATCTTCAGGCCATACGGGATTGTAAAGGACAAAGAGAAGACAAATATAATGATAGCGACACTATTATGCCACATCCTCTGAAACTTTCATCCAGAAGATTTTTTGGGTTCTTAGGAATAATCAAATACTGCTTCATTAAGAAGTACGACACTTATCCGAAAATCCGGATTCGGAGTTTCCTTGTTATTCTAAAGGATTCAATTTGAATAAGAGTTATTTTATGATTTCTCTCTGGTATGTGGTTTCACCTACTTCACATGAAATCATATAATCTTGAATCTGATGGACGTTTGAAAGATCTCACCGTGTAATCAAAACTGATTTATATGCCTATGCACAAAAGTGGTCTTCTACTCTTCCCATTGTACTTCTAGGAAAAAGTTCATCGTCTAACGTTACTAACATAACTCCTATCACTTCTTGGACAAGCTCTGAAATTACGGAATACCAGTTAGTAGTTTCAGAAGATAAATTGGTTCCTATCAGTACCCCACCCGAGTTTTTTACTGACTTTGCAGTTCTACAAACTTTGACTTTCTTTTACTCTCTGTGGATGATGACCACTCTAAAAAAATTTAATAGAGACAGTATCTATTACAATATATGACATTTAATCGCAAAACAATTTATCAATTATTTCATATAAAAATCTGAAAATTTCCACCCTCTCTTTGATTGCTATAATCCAATCAGTAGAATTGCAATTTTTGATTTATATAATATGATGTAAACTAATAAGACAATCCCCCATCTAGTCCCATTGAACTCTAAAAAACAGTTTTTGGGTTTTGGGAATAGAATAAGCTGTCCCGATAGATAGCTGTCGTAAAAGTCCGATCGGGTTTAGCTAGATGGCATTAGAAAGATAAGAGATTGA
>NW_027296966.1:0-213 GCF_016086655.4 Lepeophtheirus salmonis | reverse complement strand
ACAATTGATGACAACCAATTGTACGCAAAAATATACTAAGCCCAAACACTTAGTGAGTTATAAAATAAAGGATGAAAAAATGTGTATTACACCTGAGGTCCCTCATCTTTTTCCGATGTAAGGGGCATTTTGGAATTGCAAATAGAAATAGACACTCATTTACTCTTATGGACCATACACAATGCATGTTACTACGCATCATTTCAAAGGGCA
>NW_027296965.1:0-891 GCF_016086655.4 Lepeophtheirus salmonis | reverse complement strand
TTCCAATCTTCTCATCTCTAAATTCAAAAACGAAAATTCCTTTACTCAAACGCTCACCCCCTTCCTTTCTCACGTATTAATCCTTTTTTTCATCTACTCCTAATTATTCTTTTTCTTAAAAATATATTGACCCTTCTTCGTCACTTGTGCATATGAAGTAATATATTTTTGATCTTTCTTCAACACCTTTGGAGTTCCTTGGGCCACCATTTAGAAAGTATATCTTTTGTCACAGTAAGCACTAAATTATAAATGATTTTTGGGCCACTGGCTTTATTTTAAAACTGCTAGCTTCGAATTAAATCTAAGAAGCCTAAATAATTACGTCTTCTCGCTAGGAGTGTAAAACTTCTTCCCTGAAAAATTGATTCAAAATCAAAAAAGTTATTGACAAAATAAAAAATTGGTGAAAATTGCACTTTAGTTTTTTTTTCGGGTACAAAAAATGTATTTCCAATGGAATATTTGATTTGCAGATAATTAAAGTTTGTAGAAATATTTCTTAAAATTCGTTTGAATAGAAATTTCTAACACAAATTACACTGAAACTGAAATATTTGTCATTTTCTGAATAATTTTTCGTTTTTTTTCATTTTTTTCATCATACGTCAATAAAATTCAAAATCATTTTATAACATAATTTTTGTAATGTTTGCTAAAACGAACCAGTTTTCGAGAGTTATTTTTTCGAGAATATTATTCTCCATAACTTTTTTCTGATTGCAAGTACGAAAAAAAATAAAATTGGTACGTTTGTGTTTCACTTTACAGTGTCAATAAATTATATTTTCTTCTTTTTAGCAAAATCAGTGCAAAAAGTGTTTTCATTTGTTTATACTTTATAAAATTTATTTTTTTAAATTCATAATCAGAGTACTAAAGTTACAAGAG
>NW_027296964.1:0-2137 GCF_016086655.4 Lepeophtheirus salmonis | reverse complement strand
TTGGACACATTGAGGTCTTTCAGGGCCTTGTTAATGGCTTACAGCTCTTCCCTTCTAAATGAAGCGAAATGATGGTGCCCTTTGGGTTCATGATATCGTTAGAGGCTATGTTAAATCTATGTTCATAAATTTATGTTCTCCTCTGATCATCTGATTAACTTTTGTCATTTCGGTACAGTCTAATGTATATATTGATTTACAGTTTTCGAAAACTTGTTTCTAAGTGTTTGTCCTTCGCTGACGATCTTTGTATCCTGTATTGCTCACATTCCATAAGCATTCAAAGCCCTGGATACAGTCAATTTACTTTTCAGAGTAGATGAGTGAATATGTATAATAAGATAAATAAAAAATTACGTTAATTTGTACAATACTTCTATCAATCATTTTTTTAGATATTCTAAGAATTCATTGCAACTATATATTCATGGACTTAAACTAGTTTTTACAGTTTCGGAAAGTGTAGATACTTAGAAGAACTTAGAATACTTTTTTAAATCATAACATTACTTAATGGAAATATACAATTTTTTAACACTTCATGAGTTTCATATTTATTTTAATAAATTTCCTTTAGAAATTAATTTAACCTACATATAAATAATAAGCCACCAAAATAACATCAGACGTGTTTTCCCATCTCCAATTCCCAGCAGTGGATTGCCATGCCCATCTTCAGTATCAATGAAGCCTGCAGGACGATAAAGATTTTTTTCTTTAGCGTGAAGGTAATTGCGAAGAGTTATGGCTGCTTTTGAGTATGGATACTAGTCTATCTGGTGTATGAATTGTAGGGCTACGAAATAATTTCCATCTGGAATATGATCAAAAGATATAAAGACAAAAGTTTTACATAAACTTATTATAAAGCATATATACCTCGCTACCAATATGCCAAAAGCATTCTCAATCACCCTTTTTGTGCGACTTCATCTATAATTGAAAATGGATGACTTTTTTGGGAAGATTTTTTCCATGAAAGGGGTGGATGAGGTTCACTTTTAGGAGAGAAGCTTCATCTCCCACAAAGACTAAAGACAATTTTAAAATAGGAGCATTTGGGAGTGGCCTGGGACATTGAAAATTTAATGCATCATTATACATTATTGAGTGATTGACCAAAAGATAAATTGACAGTACAACACCATCACTATAGTGGCCATTATCACCTTTATTGATAATTTTAAGCCTTATATGAACAAAAGTTATTTATTTAGACATATTAAATCAAGTCTGACATTAATAAATTAAGAGCTTGAATTGGCGTAGACAACCTTCTCCTTATTTTGTTGTAGAAGAAATAGGATGAGTCATTGAGTTTAGAAACATACTTGACGTAGGAGGTGAGCTAGCTTAGAGTAGGAAGAGGACTTGAGGTAGGAAAATATTAAAGGTGGGAGGATAGCTTGGAGTAGAAAGAGGGCTAGATGCAGAAAAAGGATTTAAGGTAGGAGCGTTTGAGGTATGCAATTAACTTAAGGTAGAATATAGCTCGAGTTAGGAAATGGACTCAAGATTGAAGGAGAGGCTGGGGTAGAAAATGGTTTTAAAGTAGACGAGATTGATATAAGTGGAGGGCTTCTTTTAGTCTCTTAACAAATGTTTTTCTCTTTTTATCACAATTAATCAGAGGAGCTATATTTCTTTCTAGACATTCTTTCCTTTCTTCTGTTAGAAGAGCTTCTTCAAATAGAAATAATTTTGAGGAATTCAAATGGCTAATTCCTAAGATGAAATGCGATCGTTTAATATTCTTACCATGACTTACTTACGTAGACCTACCAATCTGGACAGATAATCGTTTTTGTGTGCTTTTGAAGAAGGTTATTGCTTGAAACACATATGCTTCAGTAGGGGTAGTTAGCTCATACCTAAGACTGGTGGTGAGGGTTTTTGTTGACTTTTTATTCGTCAGCAACATCCAGGAAATGCCTGGGTCGCTCCTGTAGTAAAGAGGCCCGTAAGGCATTTGGGAGTGCGAATGAACTGCACTTGTTAATTGTTATATTCACGGCTGATGTTTAGATTTACAGAGATGATAGTCTGCCCTTCACCAATTTTAACTTGCACATTTAAGGGGGAGATTTTTTAACTATCCCACACTACCCCCGGGACCCCAGCCAATCCGGGGATTTGA
>NW_027296963.1:0-777 GCF_016086655.4 Lepeophtheirus salmonis | reverse complement strand
GAAATTTAACGTAATATTATTTCTAATTTGTTGTAAGATGTGACAATCAATTTTGCACTAAATTTATCCTTCCTCTAAGTGGCTCTTGTCGGAATCTGGTTCTCTTATTTGACTTTTGATCGATTGACTTCAAATGAGCTCTTGTTAAGCTGTTAAAGATTCCCATTAATTATTGAACAGTTCAAATGAGTTTTGCCTTTTTCTAGTTTCTGTTAATTTTTTATGAGAGGTTACAAGATATGTCTATGAATCATTCAATGAAATATCTAAAAAAAATTTCCAACAGACATGCTTCTATGTAATGCTCAATTAAATGTTATGAATTGAACGTTATTTTATAAAAAGAGACTTTAAAAAAGTACAACACTAAATTTATTCTTTCAGGAAGTGCATTCAACACTAATATTTGATATTCAAATTGGTTATCCTGAGAAAAAAAACACAAATTTGTATACAATATACCTTATATAATAAATAGAGAGGGGAAATAAGTGCGCATTATAATTTATTCGTATAAGTTTAAAATGATCTTTATAATATAAAACAAAAGCATAATTAAATTTAAACATGATCCACCAGGATAGGGATAGATAATTAAATTTAATTTGAGTAAAATAAATATCTTATCGCCTGGGCAAATATGACAAATATAATTGTAATTGTAATATTCAGCTATATGTGACTCACATTTTTTATCTTTCGACTATAAAATTCAATCTGAGGATTCGAAAAACTATCCACGTAAGGTTATCTTTATCAAAATATCAAACAAGAATG
>NW_027296962.1:0-663 GCF_016086655.4 Lepeophtheirus salmonis | reverse complement strand
AATGAGGAACACGCAAATTAATAGATTTCTCATACAACGGGGGACGTATTGAGTTGTGAACCCCAAACACAACGGCGTACCTTTTATAACTTTGTTGTTGAGTCGCTATTAAATGGTGTCTCACTCTCCAGATAAAAATCCCCGAATAGAAGGGCCAAAGAAAAAGAAAACTTCAAAAATAAACTAAATTAACCATAAATTAAATATGGAGCTCACTTCCTTCACTCACAAAGTGGAGTAGAGGAAGGCCCAGTAAAAAATTATTTGAATTGAACTTGAGTCTATTAAGATACCTCTTTAAAGAGAGAACCCTGAAGTAAAAGTCTTCAGAAGCACACCCTCCATTCAGAGGAAAGTGATCCGATGAGCTTGACTTCCTCTTAACAACTGAAGTTATTTGAAAATTGATTTTTTATTCTTTTCTTTTTCATTCCCTTTTCTACAAATTTTAATTTTAATTTATTTTAACTATTATTCTGTAATGCTTATGTTCATTATATAAAAATGGATAATAAATTAAGACATTTTGTAAGGATGTCAGATTTATATAAATACATGATTTAATATATATTAATAGGCCATTATAAATATACCTACTAATATATTTATATGTAGCTCTAACCAAGTACTTGTACTAACCTAAACAAGTAATCTTAAAGTTGA
>NW_027296961.1:0-20523 GCF_016086655.4 Lepeophtheirus salmonis | reverse complement strand
AGTCCATGCAAGAAAAAAATTAAATTTTATTGACCAGTGTTATCATTATTATAAAACTTTCCCCTGTGGACACATCTGATCTTCCAACATTCATTGTAAAACATAACCTTTCTCCCAAAGATTTTATTTATTTAGAAAATAAATGTGGGGCCATTTAATTTTTTCCCTAATGGCAAGATATAATATTAATTAATAAAAAAGTATATACGTTAAGCGGAGCCTAAACAAAGTACAGGGTCTACTGCGCCCACATAGGTTGTAGTGGCCTTACATGCTTGTTGTAATAGTGGATAATTTTTCACAGCATAACTACACCAAATACGAGTTCAACCAATCAACATACAAAACAATAATAAGGAGCGAGAAAGTAATAATGTAAAGTAGGCATTCAACAGCTGACAAACAGTACAAAATAACTAAAGAAATCTTTTTTCTCTAACATTAGTATGATTAAAAGTTAATTAGACTTGAGTCTATGTCTGAAGGAATATTATAGATAGATACATAAGGTGAGAATTTCAACCTAATTCCAAACAGACTCATTTGTGTCCTAGTCTAAGAGTAAATTGTTGGCTTTTATGGAGGATCGACTTAATCATGGAAACTACGAAATAAAATTAATTGCACAGACAATTAATGTAAAAGCTTATTTAGAAATATGTCAAAATCCCTTCCGTTATGCATTCTTCGTTTTTCAAAAGATATATTGCTTTACAGTTACTTAGACACCTTCCAAATCTTCTCTTTACATTAATCGAAGGTTGTAGAACTAAAAAAGGGATTTCAACCTATTTATATACAGATTCAAAAGTGAACAATCCAATATACAAAATGATAAATTACTTTTAACTCAAAGGTAGCTCATATTGTCATCAATGTCTACAAGATTATTTTACCCGACAAACAATTTTTTTGTTGTCTGTCCGTGCAAATCTGTAATTTTGAGTATTGGTTAGGTAATATTTTAAGGAAGTTAAGTGTCGGCATTAGAAAGATTTATCTTGTGTGCACATATTAGATATCATTTCCTACATTTAAAATATATCGTTACATAAAAACTATGAATTGAAAGTTAATTTTCTCAGCTCACGGTGTTAACTCACCAAAACATAGATGGACACATTATTTGGTTGCCAACTATTGATTATTCAACTTATTTTCTCATAAATATTGTTCTGAACGTTGAATGCTTTTATTTCTCACTATCTCGTGATCACAGCTAGGTGACCAATTTCCAACAATATGGAATAATATAGTTTGGAAGAATTTGCTAACTACTTATATTTAATTATACCTTTTTCTGTTTCTTTAGGGCAGGGGAAGTTGCGATATACCATTAAAGTAACAACGTCTCATGTCAATTGATGGAGACGGATTGTAGCTTTGTGATTTCATTTAGTTTGAAAAGGAGGTTGTAAAAGAATAGATCTCATCTCAGATCAAAGGAAGTAAACAAATTGATCCATCGATTGATAGCTATACATAGAGTTGTAAATCTTAAAGATTTTTAAACGTGCGATTTATTTTGCTCTTGGCAACTTGAATAGTTATTGGTAACTTTCTAAGGGTGTATCATAATTATTTAATTCTTGAGGAGAGCCCATCAAAATATAAATCGTAACCACGAGTGCGTTCAATGTGCACTGCTCTTGAATGACGGATAGTAACTCTGATACTTTGTTAGGGATTTATAAGTGTATACATCCTTGTTGGAAATCAGACTATAATTGAGGATCGACATAGTTTTGTTTTTACCAATGCAGTTGTTTATTTCCTTCCTCCGTTCTCCCCCCGTCATAACTTCTGCAGATCATCTCATATACTTAATGACATCTTAAAGCTACTCTCTTCCCAAACACTTTTCATTTTTATTTATGAGTGTTTTGTATTTTTACATACCGTAAATGCTTAGGTTTTACAACTATATCTATACAATGGAAAGGATATGAAGGGTCGGAATTAAATCTTATCAAACGTAAAATCAGGATTTTATTCTTTTATAAATTATCTTCGATATAAGGATTCTTACAGATATTATTCTATTTTTCTTCAACTTTATCCTCTTAAACGAATCTAATGATAATAAAAAAATTGTAAAATAAAAATCTTTCCTTGTTTTAACAAGAGTTATTTATGACCCCAAAAGTTCTTTTTTATCTCAGATTCAAACTAAAATCCTTGATTCCTTTCAACAAAATAAAAGAATTGAAAAATAAGTAGATAAAAAATATAATTGATCTTGATAAAGAAGCTCAAATGGATATACAATTTAATCAAATTCGAGATATTACTCAATGAACCATCTATAAGAATATCTAAAGCATAATTATCCATCAATAAAACCATGCCTCGTTGCCTTTCAGTAATTGAAAAGGATTATATCTTTATTTATGTCTAATTCAAATAATAATTTTTTTTGGAGGTTGAGGTTTTGTGACTTTTGACTATAGAATGTGCGTACACGTTGTATCTATTACTTTGGGTACCAGCAAGGATATTAGTAACACAGTATAACTAGTAGCCCTAGTAATCGAGCGAATGCGTGTAAAGCAGGAGCGATACATATGGTGCGATTGATTAAAGTTACGGTTTTGAAGGATAGAATATTACGCGATTCTACTATAGAAATGAAAATATCCTATTTTCAAATTACACTAGAGCAGTTAATATAAAAATTAGTTGAAATTTTCAAATTCAGAATACTGGATTTTCTTCGTGAAATGCAACATAGGGTGTATTACAATTAACTTAATAAGAATAATATTACAACTATGTTTCGTCGCCTAGATGAAGTGACAGTGAGAGTAAACACTAGTCAAAGGATAAAGATAAAAGGTGACTTGAGGCTCTACAAGACACTAGTTTTAACACAAACGTGTGCATACACAAAAGGTAAAACAATAAAGGTAGATTATTAAAAGTATTGCATTAATACATCAGGTAAACATGGGTTTATAAAACAGCTTCAGGCGAATAGCATGAAAGTCAGTTCCAAAAGTAACTTGAATACTCTGGTCAACAAAATTTATGATGTTCTTGGCATGAAATATGGACGGCCCAAGAAATAGCCGTCCAAAGGACCAATCAATAAAGCAGTTATTGATCACTCCTGATAATCTTTTCTCTCATCGACAGCAACAAAAATATCCTTCTCTTTGACTTTTTCTTTGAGTTTAGAGATGACATCATTACCAACATCCTCTATTAATTTAATGATGGTTCCTCAGGAAGGGACGGGTTTACCCGTGTATTTCATCATAATTCTTTTGAACGTAGGATGATTAGCAATGGTTAAGGGTATATTAAATACATAAGTATCTTTGTGAAATCAGAGTTAAAGTTTGACTTGATGTATTCATCATTAACTTGATTTTTTAGATGAATATCCATAGTGATGATATCACTGATGATGAATTAAGGAATAAGGATGATAAAGTTGTCTAAATTCTCGTGATTGTACATCAAATATGGGAAACTTTGATAGATGACATATAAGAGATCACTTTAAAAACTATGGTGCTCCTTGTTTGTTAATATGTTTGAATTTTCAAGATAGGGAGAAATAATTAATAAGAGTCCTCATCCATTTTAAACATTCCTTCATAAATTAAAAAAAGGAATACAAAATGTCACTTGGTACACATTTGCTCCAACATATATATAAATTAGGGCTGGGACAGTAAACTAAATCCACGGTTTGTTACAAACCCCGGTACATAATAGTAAAATGTTTTTTTGTCACAGAATTAATATAATTTTTCAATTTTTTTCGATATTTTATTCAATAAATATTTTTTTCTGTACAAATAAATTTTTCTAGAATAAACTAAAAAACAAAGGTTGATATCAAATATACATGGGTTATATAATCTTATTATTAATGAATTTATAAATTTGTTTGCAAAAGATGGGGTTTTTTCATTATTTGGTAATAACCAAGACCGCCAGTTGTCAAAAATAATATTATAGATGTATTTGTAGGTAACTTGGAAACATTAGGAAATTTATCTAAAATATCCCTCAACCATGTCACTGAGTTATTGTCAACAGGGATTATTTTATCATATTGTAAGTCATTTTCTCTTTTGGATAATGTTTTATTTCTTTTAACTCAGATTCGCATGTATCATATCAATATTTAAATCGAAATAGATATGTATGACGCAAAATATATGTTCGATTTTGTTCAAAATAATAACCAACACAATTACTCGGGTTTATTTATATATGTATTTTATTGTTTAATATATTTAAAACAATTAAAAAATTGTAAGAAAAAATATCCAAAATTTTATAATATTTAATATGTGATTAATATGGGTACGTACTGCACCGAGGGTAAAAAAACATGCCGAAGCGTAAGAGTTGTACCAAACTGAACCACGGTACAACCCCGTACTGTACCGGCCCTAATATATATATATACTGGGTGTAGAAAAAGTACTGATACCTGCCTCTAAGTAGTCATTAAAATACTTATAATTGATCCGGAGGATGTTGTACATAGAATATATTATTTTATATTATTTTTTTTTACAATAACAAAGCAAATTAATTAGAAATCTGGCCACCATCAGCCTCAATGATAGCTTCCTACCACCTCCGGAACCCCTATCACATATTGGCAACGTAGTCCTTTTTCATGATCCTCCACTGCTGGTTAACAGAGGTCTTCAGGGCCTCAATATTTGTTTGGCAGACATTGCATCCATTCTTCTCAATTTGCCGCCAAATGGAGTAATCCAGTGGATTCAGATCTGTCCTCTGAGGGCCAAAGGTTCTTGGACTAGAAGTTCATTTTGCTACCCATCCACTCTTGTACAATATTAGCAGTATGGGCCGGATCCCCATCCTGTTGAAATACATACGTGGTCTTGTTGGACTTTTTCATGGTCTTGGTGATCTATGGGACCACCTTTTCCCTCTATAATATCAAGTAGTCAGCCGTAGGTAACTGGTATACAACAAAAACCAAACTGGGGACATTTTTTTCTCCAGTTAATGCCATAATCCCTAAAATCATCAGAGAGGCCGAATATTTGGTCTTGGCGACTGTCTTGATGCTGTTGTCTGCCTTCCCAAAGTATACCACCCGATAATTTTGTTTGTTGTAGACAGGGTCAACAATATAGGTCTTTTCATCATAGAAAAAAATTACCCAGTTGCTGTTGTGCTTCAGATCATTCAAGAGTTGTTGACAACGCTGAAGACGGAGTTCTTTTTTAATGCGGGACAGGAGTGGCCTCTCAATTCTTCTAAGCAACCATCCTCCAGCCTTTCAGATTGCCTTGCTCAAAGTAGACCCTCACACCTCAACTCTTACATCTTCATCGTCGGGTTGACCTTAAAGGCCTCCATGATGTTTCCAGGCTTAACTTTGGTGAATTTTCCATTCTTCTTATGGTTGTCCTCATCAGCCAAACGATTTAGTGGTCTTAAATTTTTTTAAAGTAATTTTGGCGTGGAAAAATTTTATAATAATATTTTAATTCATATTTTTTTTTTAATATGTATTATTAAATTAATTTACACCAAAGATAATTGCGAATACTTTCTTCAGAAGGAGAAGTTAACAACACAACGACCTATTAAATAATAACCAAAAACAAAGAAAGAACATGCACAACAACCCTTATTCCTTTTCTAACTTCTATAGCTAGTTTTTTATTTTTTTTATTTTATTATTATAAACATATCAACTACAGTTATAACTAATTACATCATTTATTTATCAAAAATAATAAATTAGAACATACTATATACACTTCCAAGTATAAGTTGGTAACTTTTAAAATATTAGGTTTTTATTAATTAATTATCCGTATTTTGAAAATTTGAAAATATTAACAAGCCCAGAGCACTATATTTTTTATTATAAAATCGGTTTGCAGATTTCAACATATTTTTTGTACCCATAATAATATTTTAGACAAACTTCACATCCTTACTCATCATTAGAGATGGGATGGGGGAGGAAGAGCGAAGTCATATATATGATACCATTGAATTAAGACCAAGGTTGATATCAGCTACCAGTTAATTTTAAATATATATTCTTTTTTTTTTTTTTTATTTAAAATAGCATAAGCGGAAGGGAAATATAATAATTACATTTTAACTCATATAATTGTTAATTTATTTTTGAATAAATGGCACAAAAGATGGGCGATAACTCTTCTTATAGAAGGAGATGTTAACACACAACGACTTATTAAATAATGAGCAAAAAAAGATGAAAGTAACAACTATTTTTCTTTTTCTAATCGTTCAACTTAGTTTTTTCTTTATAGTAAAAAATGCTTGTGAGTCTAGATATTAATAGTTACATATTACCATATTGATAGTTATGCAAATCGTATAATTTTTTTAGCTGGCCAGTTTTTTGAATTTGGTAATCAGAACAATGAATTTTATGTTCCTTAGCAGAGGTCATTGTTATTATTTAACTCCTGAGTAGTGAACCTCCTATTTAAATAGATTCATTTATATTCTAAACCTGATTGAACATTCGTGCGGGCTCATAAAAGGCATGAGCAACCTTAAGAATTTCATGCACAGTTATAATTGTAAGTCCTTGTTGCACTAAGAGTAGAATTGAAGATCCACATTGGAGTAATTCTTGCACATATCTTTGTTTATTTCCTTCTCCCCTCCTTCCATGTCTCAGCTGATTGTAGCCGATCTCCACCAAAAAATTCTTCTAATTATCACGGTTACCTTGATGATTTTTTTTTTCTTACATGCCCATCATTCACATGGTTTTCATCAAGCTCTTCGAATCTCTTTCCTCTAAGTGAAGGTCAAACTACAGAAGTTGTGTTCTTCTTAATATACTCAAATTCAATTCAAATGATTTTTTCCAAGGAAAGTTATGGAAGTGTTCCTGTAAATAAATTTATGGCTGGATTAGTTTTTTTTTTTTTTTTTTGTATGATTATTTTTTCTTTGGCCCTTCCATTCGGGGATGTAGATCCGAAGAGTTATACACCTTTTTAATAGTGACTCAACCAAATAGTTATATCAGATACGCCGTTGTGTTTGGAGTTCACAACTCAATACATACCCGTTGTAAGGCAAAATTATTATTTGATGTGATATCATTCGAAGGCTAGAATTATCATGAATAGATTCGGCTCAATAGGTCCTCTTTTCTTTCATATTTGAGTTTGAATTAAATAAGAGAAGAAGAAATCTTTATGATTTCAATTATAATATCATATTTAAAAAAATAACTTCACTAAGCTAATATCAAAAAATACTTTAGATGAGCTTTTTTTTGCAAAATAGTAGTCTTGTTTTGAATTGGAAATTCGTCTTTTAATTATTAAATAAAGCACTTTGAGGACGTATAAAGGCGTTTGAGAAAAAAAATATTGGAATTGGAAGCTTTTCTCAAGAAATTAGATCGTAAAGTTTATGTTGTAACCTAGAATAAGGCTTTATTAGATTATCTTTGACTGCAAGGGAAATCCAACTTACTCCCAAGGAGAATGTACTTCAAATACTCTCATAAGTAGGGACAAAAATTCAGTGTGTAATGGCATGTTAAAAAACATTGAAAATCAACATGGTAACCCTGACAATTTGCACAATGTTTTAGAAGAGAGAAAGAATCATTCATAGATCAGTTACAATTAGCTGTTGCAAGGGCGGAAGGAGAAAAGGATATAAATAGGGAAATTTGCTAGAATTACTTTATGTCAATCCCCAATTCTACTCTGAGTCCAACAAGGACTCACAATTATAATTCCAGAATAAATCCTCTGGGTTACACTTCATCTTTTATTAATATAATTGAATCTATTTAGGAAAGGATTATTCAATTACACTATTCAAAAATTTTATGACAATAATGACAACTTCTACAGAAAAGAAAATTCATTCTTCAGATTACCAATTCCAAGAAAAGGGTCTGCTAAAAAATTTACCGGAACACATCAATGCTCCTAAGCATAAATCAAAAAGATGACAATTACAATCAACAATAAATAATACACTTAATAATAAATACCACATCTGATCCCCCTAATTTACAACGTCATAAACAATAAAGCCATTAAATTGCTTTTAAATGTTAATTCTTGAGAAAAAGGGACATTTTCATTCTTTAAATTATCTCCTGACCACCATACTTTTTGTCTGAATAGCTATTAATTTTTGAAATTTCCCTCCAAACAATTATTTTTTTCGTGAATAAAAATGGATTTAGAAATTTTTTGCCAAGAAATTTAATTAAACTTTTAAATTATTTTTCAAATATATTTTTTTTTTTCTGAATAGCAGTGTATTTTAGATATTTAATTTCCAAATAATTTAATTTTTGAAATTTTTCCAAGCATTTTATTTTCTGAGTATCTATGCATTTTTAAAAAAATCCAAAAACTTTATTTTTTTGTGTGAATAATTTGTCTTTTGAAATTTAATTGAAAATATTCAATTTCATTTTTTTTTTTTCCAAAAATTTAATTTTTCCAAATACTTATTTTTCAACAAGTAACTATGAATTTTTGATATTTTCTTTTGATTTTTTTTTTTAAATTTAAAATATGAATTTTTTTTGCACCAAATTAATTTTTTGGTGAATAGATATTGATTTTTGGAAAAAAAAAAAAATTATCTTTTAAAAAAAAAAAATCCAACAGACACCCCTGATATTTTTGCATCGCTATTAAATATTATTTATATATCGTAGATAAAAATTAACTATTTAAAAATTAAATAGAAAGAGTAAGATATTTAATCATTCTAATAATTATCCTACTTTTCTCGTCCCTAATCAATCAAAAAATAATAACAGTTGTACAAATCTAATTATTTTTAGGTATTTTCATTCAATATTACTTTGATTACATTCGAGCATCATTATTTATCATTGGCATAAAGTAGTATTCCATGCAATTGTTCAGATTTTTTTTTCTTAGTAAATCCATTGATGGAGTGTAATCAAATTTTATTTATTAATGTGTTCCTTTGATGTACTAAATTTATTAAGTTTGATTCCCCAAGATGGCGTCTCCTTCAATTATGATGCAATTTATGACGTCCGTAAAAATACTCAATCGACTTTCTTCACTCTTTCATAATACACAAATACATTTCTATGGGTACGTATGTTTGTGTAAAATGAAATGCTTTGTGAATTACTCTCAAAGACTATTGAACTTTTCTTTTTCTTGTTCTGTTTTGTACCTTAGCCATGAATTACTATTGAGATGCCTTAGCGTAGTACAACAATTTTTAAAGAAGGATAATTCCATCAACAAGAAACAGAAAATAACATTAATATGACCTAACACAAGTATTTTTGAATACATGCTTTGCGTTAGTCCGAGTCATTAGACTCTGTAGTCACAGAAACTATAACTAAATATTATAGTAGTAATAAATCTTTCCAACTGAATAAATGAATGTGACCATCTGCATTTCAGCTTGCTGCAATGAATTTATAAATGAGACCTAATTATCTCACCTCATTAGACAAATTATTTTTTTTTTTAATCTTTTTTTTCTAACAATGCAAAAAAACAAATTTGATATTGTATTTAAAACTTGAAAAATATTGTATATTATTATATGTAGACGAACAGACAAACGTCGCTTTCCACTTTTCTTTTAAAAAATTTTTTTTTTTATATAAGATAAGCAGTAATGCTAATCGTAAGCATTTTTAGGCTCGCACGTTTTATTGGAGTAGACAAAGTAAGGAGTATATTTTCCTTTACTAAGTGATTGTCATTACTATTTAATTTATCAGGAGTAAACTTCCATATCTACTAAATACAACTGAAACAATATCATTGATTGATACACAACCAGACTGAGCATGTGCATGTGCTCATAAATGACAGAGAGTAATCCTGAGAAATTGTTACGTTGTACTAATTGTAGATCCTTCGTGGCCTTGATACCCACATGTTGATTTTCTGCTTAAAAAAGGTCTGAATATCTTTTTAGCTTCCACAATATATCATAGTAATGTCATCAGCTTCAATTTTATTTTCCATCTCTCCCACTTTTATACCCTTTATATATTTTGAGGCATTGAATTCCTCTAATAATGGACTTAAGGAAATAATAAATAGAGATGGGATTTCCTTGACGGCATCCTCTATTCACATTGAAATTATACTCTTCCCTTTTATAAAAGGAAAGAAGGTCACAGAAACTTTCTGCCACTATTCTTATGATCCCCCATTACCCCCCAACCTATCTTCCAGCCCGTCCTATTCTTAATCCTTTAAATGATATGCCTTAAGATCCTTAAGGCATGATTAAGCCTTAATGAATCATTGGCATTCATAACAGTCCATTTCTTCATCAAAAGACCATGAAGATATATTGAAACATCTACTTACATCAAGGATTGTACCAGAGTTATAGATCAAGTTCAGCACCTCGTTCATGAAAGTCAAGACTTAAGATCTTCTTCTTTGCTGATTGTGATTGTGCTCATTTGGCATCCAATAGAAATAGGGAAGGGTGTTAATATTAAATTTTCTATAATTTTATTTCTGTTCCCCACCCCCTCCAATATAATCCTAAATATTTATGTCGTCGATGACGAATTATATATATTCTATAACTCAAAAAGTAATTTTATTATGTACATTGATCGTTATATTTAATCATTTCCCTCAAAATATGAGCATGACCAAGGTTAATAAAAATACAAGGTTATACCATCATGTAATCGGCCTTGCTAAACCTCTCAAACCATTTGAAAAGGACATATATAAATTGAATTTATTTATTTGTATTGTTTCATCTACTCCTAAATCAACTTAGAGAAAATTGACACCCTTAAATGGCCTTACGATGCAAACAAGACTTTTACTGTTATACTCAAGGTTAGTAAAAATACAAGGTTCAACATCATGTCATCGGGCTTGCTAGAATTTTCAATTTGATCTATCGTACCGACTACCCGGCAAGGCAGGCAGGCTGTGACGTCATACAGTATAATATCAGTATATTAACGTCGGATTTTTTTTTCTTTTTACAAAAAAAAATCAATCTTTGAAAAGTTTTCCAAAAATTTAATTTTTCCAATTTTTTTATTTATTTTTGGATTTTCTTGAAAATAAAATCAAAAAACTATATATATTATATGACGTCACTATTAAAAACCTGGTGGAAGTAAAGGTTAATAACATAGCGCTTTTCGGATTGATGTTTGACTTCCACCACGCTTTTGAATAGTTACGTTGAAGAGTATAACTCTTACTAAGAGGGCCTAAATATAGATTGCCTTTCTTGACTGCTACTGTTAAAGTACCGTTGCTATACTCTATAATGTCAAAATCTATCTTTCTTGTCCAGCAGTCGGACGATACATCAAATTGAAAATCTTTACAAGCCCAAACTTTGAAGATTATCCTATTCAATCCTCAAAGCTCGACTACTCAATAGATCAAACATGTTATTGTATTTATCAACCAATAAAAAGTATGCTTTATTTCGAAAGAGTCTTTGAACTATGTTTTTCTTCCATTCGTTAGAATAGAATATCCTCACAGTAATTGTGAAATTGTTAATTGTCACAAAGAAAGAAACGAGTTGGTTTACACATATAATCACAAAATACGCATAAGATATAAACACATAAGCAAGATAATTTACTCTTAGGCACAGGGAGGGAAGCAGAAGTAACACTTTGTTTTTGCTCCATGAATCACCGTTTCTGTGAATGTGGTAAAATTATTCCTGTCGTCAAATACTCAAAATAAACAAAAAAAACTAAATATTCCTAATTGTCTTAGAAGCCGAAAAAATACCTGGGGAAAGTGACCAACAAATTTTGGTCCATGCACTTTTGGACGCTGGCAAGAAACCAACGGAGATTGCAAATCAGTTAAGGATCTCCGATCGAACCGTCTACGTCGTTACTAAGTCGAAAATTATGGGCAGGAAGCTTAAGTTGGGTAAGAAAATTATATTGAATCTGAAAGAATTCAGTCCAGTCCAATACTTTAAAGTCGATGACGGAGCACACCAAGACATTTGGATTTAACTTTTTGTGTGCATGTTGAGTCCAAGGCCAGTACTGCCCGTTACCCAAATATCAACAAACTCAAGGAAACTGTCAACCAGTCCAGGGATGCAATGTCTGAGGACTACATCCACAATGGGTGCAAGACCTTCTGTGGCCGACTGGAAGCTGTCACTGCTCCCAAGAGGGGCTACATTGATGATTAGGGTAACTCAGTTCTTCATTTTTCATGTATTGAAACAATGCTCTCATACACTTAATTGAGGATTCTGCCACATTTGTATCCACATTAAACAAGTGAGGCATTTGTATCCACGACATTTGTATCCATTACATTTGTACCCACAATAAATAAGTGCCACTTTTGTATTCGTAACACGGACATATGTAAAAACGTGGTCAATCATGTATGTATATTGTATGTTGAGCATAGGCCATCAGAGATTATGCTGGACATGGAAATTGCTGCCATTTAGCCTGTGCAGTAAGTATTACCAAATGCTGACGTATTAACTTGCTTTTTTCACTTCAAGAGAGCAGTGACGGACCAGATAGCCAAGAAGGGAACAAAACACTTGTGAGTCAAGATTTCGAACTGGGTAGGCTGGTTAAAGTTATGATGACCATGGCCTTTGTGCCTCTTCAAGGAATTGTTCAAGTATTGTAAGAAACAATTAACATTGAGTATTCAAGGAATGTTGATGTGGAGGAGGTGCTCGACAATTTCTATGACTACTTCGAGGTTACGTACATTGGTAAAACCAATCGTCATGGCATGAAGTCAAGGCTTTGAATAGAAGATGGTCTTTGGAACCACTTTGGGAGGATTCAAGAGCGGGAAAAAATAACAAACAATGCAATGGAAGAATTTAATTGTGCATCGATTGCTACTTCTTGCAGGAATGAGACATTGTGGTCTCTTATAACCCACATAAGAGATGAACATAGGCTAGCACGACAAAAGTGGAGGGATGAAATATCTATCGTCCGAATAAATGACGATGAGATTGAGGTGTTATAAAGAAGAACAAGGGACAAGCAAAGAAAAATGGCAAATATATGTGCAATATACAATGACATTACGGACAAAAAAGAATATCTATCACTTTTGGCTGATTATATGTAAAATACAAAATTCATAAAAAAGTAAATATGTATGTAGTGTGAAATCATTAGTACTAACTTTAATTACATAGTTTATAAGGTTTGAATGTGTTCATATTCAATTTTCATCCATATAAATATGTAGTCAACTGTGAGCTAACTCATCTAAGATATGTATATGAAATTTGGTACAAATGCCGTGGATACATATGTCATGAATACAAATGTCCGGGTACAAATGTCACGGATACATATGTCTGGATAAAAATGTAGCAGAATCTTAATTGAGATCAATATTCTCTTTTGAAATGGAAGCTGATAAGATTTACCCATTACACTCATTCTCAAAACTAAACTTTCCATTTCATTCAATCCATGGAGTTGTTTTCCAAAATGTAAACCGAATCCACAAGAACGCTTTATCTTGTTGTAAATAGTACTTGCATTCATGCAATCAAACCAATCATAGACAATTTCTATAATTCTTGACTGTGATATATTTGGTTCCTCATAGACATTAAATATTTGTTCATTTAACTATTAAATTTGAGTATTTTACTATCAATTTAGAACTTAATTTTCTTCTTATGATTTCCTTTCGTTTTTTTTTTTCAATTTTTATTCTAACAAAATCCTTAACTCAATATTTATTATCTTCATTGACATGATATTTATCTAAATAATTAACATTGGGTTTTCAACGAATCAAAAAAAATTAATAGGTTGAATCAATAACTTTAGAGTTATATATTTCATTTCTTTATTAATTTTTTACAAGTCTGCAGTAACTTCTGATCAAGAATGTTGATGCATTCGTTTCAAAAATTGTCTCAGTTATCATTAATAATATATTTAATTATATAAACATGTATAACTGCATTAATTATATTAATTCATTATGTTTAATTTGATCATCAAGAAAATAAAGATTCATAAAATTTACATATACTTTCTTCGAGAAGTATATATTTCCATTTTTTAAGATTCTTATTTTTATATTTTTTTGGCATATTTTTCTCTTGTATACATTTTAGGTACTTTGAATTGATTTAATGTATATTTCTATCTAAATATTTACGATAAAAACTATGCCTTACATTTATAGAAATTTGTGTCAACTTATTTTCTTTATATTTCATTACGGTAATTCTTAATATCTATTTTCCATAAATATGGAAAGTTTACAATTTTCCATACCATGCGTTGAATATCCTTAAATATAACCTATTTTTATTGATATATATATTTAGAAAAAATAAATAAATTATAAAATTAAGCTGTCTCACCTGGAGAAGCGTCTATTGAAATGGCCAAATTTAATAATAAATATTTTATTATCAGGAGAAGTCCATTGACTCCCCCCAAAAATGACTTGATTACAGAATGGAAACATTATCTTTGTTCACAAATAATTCCAAGGCCCACCGTGAAGAACACTGTGTTCCTTTTGTCAATGAGAGGTTGATACTTCCTCTCATCTATTTTATTATAGTCACAAAGTTAACCCTGCCATAGAAATGGTAGAGTTAGTAAGAACAGAATACTAACAAAACCTTACTCACTCCGATTGGGTCATGGCTACATCCCTACGATACGTTGAGTCAGGATAGATTGAGAGGCTCATATGCAAAGTGAAGGGATTTTTTATGCTACAAGGGTTAAACTTAGTCCTTTTCCGGACTGGTAATTAACTAGAGAATCATGAGTACTTTAGAGAAGAAGAGAGAGAGGGGGGGCGAAATAGAGGTGGCCTATATTAGTGCGTGAGTGGACTTTTTGCCGAGTGACCATTTCGGACATTTGGCCGAAAAATTATATTAAATTTATTAAAATATATGATTGCATATTTTAATTTAATTTAAAATGATATTACGATAAACAGGTATTATTCATATGCTATATATTTCATTTAGGTTCATTATTGAGTGTTGTTTTTTTTTTTTTTTGCAGAAAAATATTCTATATTCATTAATTATATTATATGTATAAGAACAACACAGCAGACTTCACCGTAAAATAATAATTGGTAAAAAGGCCGCCGACAAAATCGTAGTGTGGTAAAATTGTCGTGTACATGATCATTTTGAGAACAATTGTTGTGGGCAATATCATCGTGAAGCAATATCACTGTTAGCAATCTGATTGTAAGGAATTACATTGTAAGACATTATCAGATGCATTTTCTTTGTACTTAAAATTGCCTTTTTTGGGTTGCTTATAAATACAGCTCATGGGTCGGGTGTAGACTAGAATATTAATAGAGGTCAGTGTTGTTTAGAAATGTGTCAACGGTAGAGTTGACGGTGACGGTTGAGGGAAGAGTTTATACTGCCTTGGGTACAACCTGAGACCTGAAGTGCATTTTGAGATATTATGAGGGTTTCGTGATGCTCGGGGAGGCAGAGGTAGAAAAATTTAACTTGCTTGGGGCTTCAGTAATTCACTTACACAACCTGTGGGCCGGGCTGTACCATAGCATATTAGAAGGAGTCTTTAGTGCTTAGAAATGGATCGGCGGTAGAGTTTAAACTGTATTTTGTCCCAGCCCTTCACATGTACAACCTGAAGGCCGGAGTGTGATATAAGAACAATTAATTGATGCTCAAAGAAGCAACAGTGTAAGAATTTAACCTGTCTTGGAACAGGGCAGTTCATTTAGACTACCCGTGAGTAGGGACTTATAGTATATTAGAAGGGGTCCTTGGTGCTTAGAAACACGTCGGTGATAGATTCGAACTACATTTGAGCCACATACTATGATCATTAATTAAAATAATCTTTTTTTTTTAACGAAAGGACACTCATTAATTTACCAATATGACATTAGCCTATTCCAAAATATATTTTTTTGAATTTTGATATGTTTCCACATTTTTCCCATGCTTTCAGCTATGAGTAGCTCGAAAATCATTTTTTAGGGATATTAGTATCTCCTATACCCTACTTCATCGGCCTTTAAGTTTTTCTAAAATGCATTTTTTGATGATTTTGCGTAGTTTTTGGACAAAAAGTTTAGATGAAACACACTACTGTATGCCAAAACAGACATTAAACTAAAATATAACCATTTTTGAATAATACTTTTTATACATTTTATTATCTAAGTATCAAGATTGTTTGCTCAGTGAAAAGAAGGTAAACAGAAACATCTAGGTCTTTGGGATATTAGTATCCTTTCCGCAAAAAATGGGTAAATATAAGAGCAAATAACATTGATAGAGAGGCATTCCACGTCAAGTGTACACACACTTACGGCATGAGCCTCACCGATTATAACAATTTTTTATGAGCTGGTTTTTCTACATAAAGGAAACAGTTGGAGCAGTGTTGTTAGTGACTCGATTTTAACAAAAATTTATAAGTTATTTTTATTGTTATTTAATAAAATATCTAAATTTGCAATTATATTATAATTACCTTAATAAGAATCCTAATTTATTTCATAATACGAGTTTAAATATATGGAAGAAGAATATTAATATATGTACTTTGAAACCGGATCTGCATACTCAAGTTAATGGTCTCATGGCAAGTGATCCCATTAAGATCCTACTCTGAGCTTGACAACATATATTGAGACATATTTTATCAAAATTAAAAGGTGTGTCACAGAACCCTAATATTTAACACACTCTCTTCTTTTATGTAGAAAAGCCAGCTCATGAAAAATTGTCATAATCGGTGATGACGTAAATTGTAAAAAAGTATGTACACTTGACGCGGAATGACCCTACAGGGTGTCCACGATAAATTGGAACTACTTTAAACTTCATCCAGATCCATAATGTGGATATTCGGGGTTGAATCATACTAATATAGAAGGTTGCGTGTACAATACACTATAACTTCCACCACAATTGTTTTGACAACAAAAAATAGTAATCATGGAACAAGCAAGGAGAGACGCCATCCTCGAATTGGCTCGTGCAGGACACAAGCCCTCTGCTACCTACAAGCTTCTTAACTACCCCAAGACCACGGTGTACCGGGTATTCAATGCCTGGGAGGTTGAGGGGAACGTCTGCCGCAAGGCCTACAACATGAGAAGTACCGAACCCGCACTTCCCGCTTCCTTGAAGGCCTCCGGAAGTCAATCAAGGGTTCGCCGGGGGCTTCCTTGTCCAGGTTGGCCAAGAACCGTGGAGTGAGCAAGTAGCTGGTATTTAAGGCTGTGAATGAGGACCTCAGGTACAGGTCATACCGAATGGCCAAACAACACATCCTCACAGCACCCATGAAGGCCACCAGGCTCACCAAAGTGTAAGTGTCTCCTCAATGACCTGAAGAGCCATGGATGTTGAATCATCTTTTCTCCGACGAGAAAAACTGGACTGTCGACAGAAGCTACAACGTCCAGAATGACAGGTGGCTTGCCAAGGAGAAAGAAGAGGTCCCTGCAGTCTTCACCACAAAGTTCCCGGGCTCCATTACGAGGCAGTGGAATACTGTCGATTCCGCGGAAGTCATCAGGGCATGCAAATCCTTTTGGGGCAGGATGGAGAAGATGGTGGATGCTGAGGGAGGACATGTAAAATAAATTTATTGTTTAATATCATGTCTAACTTTTTCATATTAACAAATACACTCCAAATTCCATTTTTATCAAGCAGGTTGAATTTTAAGATAGTTCCAATTTACTGTGGACACCCTGTAGATGGGAGTATACAATTTTAATACTACGGTCCGTGCACCTCTTTACCATCATTGTACAGGACAATCTTGATAATTAGATATTAAAATACTACCTGCCTTAATTATGTTTTTTATTTACGAAAGCTGTCATCATTCTTTTGTTCCATTTCATCCTCACTACGCCATATGATAATATGATTTCAATATTTAGAGGACTTGGTAATTTAATATTGAAATATCAACCATCCATATCGTCAACTCTTGTCATGCCTTTATTTAGACAATCCCATTATAGTACACAAATGATCCAGGACTGGATCCTTTCTTATGATTTTCACATTTTGGTAAGACGTTAAACCAATGCTATATAGCGAAGAATGGTTACAATATTTATAATAATGAATTAATATTGTAACCATTCCTTCCCATACAGCATTGGGTGGGAAGTTATGGTTATGTTAAAAAGTATTCGCAGGACTAAGACTGGAGTTTAAGATCTACTTCGAAGTTATTCCTGCCAATGGTTTTGCAACAGGGTTTGGAAGCAAAACGTGGACTGCAAATAAATGCTAATTATGTAATTAAACAAGAGAGGTTTTGTGATTTTCCCCTGTATATTCCGAATCTCCTATCCTTTCTGCATAAGTAAACAAAAATAAATCTTTCATAATGAGTGAGCAAAAGCAAAAAGGCATAGAATCTCAGATCTTCTGGATGCCAAAATTGAGGTGGTTGAGATTATACATACTTTGAAGTACTCCAGGAGCCTCATTTTCAAGGTGGCCAAGATGAAAAAGGAGGAAAAATACCTCTCAAGGAAAGGAGGAAGTGGGGGACACAACTTGAAGAGAGATTCTGAGTTTCTGAATGACCTGAAGAAGAAGATCAAGGAGAACCTCCCAAAATCCATCAGTCACCTCTTTAGCGAGTTTGACGTGAACGAGGTGACAATCAGGAGGGCTGTGAAGGAGGTCTTGGAGTTGTCTTCTTACACAAGGAACCCACGCCACCTATTGACGGACACTCTGAAGGAAAGGAGATTGATGAGGTACCGGAAAGTTCGTGCGTGGGTCAAGGAAAGTGGATTCACAGTAAAAAAAATTCTCTGACAAGAAGATTTTCACCGTGGACCAGGTCTACGCCCATCAGAACGGCTGTTGGATTGGAGGATCACCAGAGGAGGTCAAGAGGTTGTTCGGTACGAAACATCCATCCCAAACAATGGTCTTGGGATCGTTGCATCCGACGGCAATAAGATTTCTCCTTTCTTTTTAAAGGCTGGGGAGAAAATCGGCCAGGAAGCCTACCGCTAGGTGCTGAGATTGGCCATCCTGCCATGGCTCAAGGCCACCTACCCAGAGGGAGGACAACTATGTGTGGACGCAAGATGGTGCACACACACATCGTCCAAATGCCAGAAGTTCTGCACCGACAACATGGATGGTGTTTGGCCCAAAGATATGTGGCCATCATCTTCACCGAGTTTGAACCCGTTGGACTTTGCTATGTGAGGCACTTTGGGAGGTACACTAACCAGTCATCTCACCCGAATGTTGACTCCCTGAAGGCTGCCATTGTGATGGAGTTGAACAACTTATCCGAGAAGTTAATCATCACCTCCTGCATGGATTTCTGCCACCGTGTGGAGGCTGGGATTGCTGCTGAGGGCGGCCATATTGAGTGAACATGTTCACAAAGGTCGTGTCTCAAAGTTTTGTTAAAAAAGTGCAAAATTATTTATCAAAAAGTAAAATTATTGACATTTTTCTAAAAATCAGTCATTCAGTCCACGTTTTGCTTCCGACCCATGTATGTACGGAGTAGATTTTGTGTTTACTTACTTTCAAACCCTCTCAGAGCTGTTCACAGCTAATGTAATAAAACATCATGACAGTTGAACTGCTCTTCTCCGAACATTTTTCAAATTGTGATGGTTACCACGTTATTTTTCGGTTTCCGGTAGATATCATTTTGAATATCCTTGATGATGAGAAAAGAACGTTTTTTATAAAAGTGCGAGGAGAAAGCCGGAGCGAGACGCATGATATTACTGAATTAAGACCTTTGTTAATATCAGCTGCTTGTTTTATGATTTTCGAGGAATAAAATGTATTACTGCTACAAAGAGAAGAACTTTTAACATTTTACAAAAATTGTCCAATAATATGTCACACATCTACGGCATCTTATCTCTTTGGAAGAGGTAATGAATTACGATGTAACTTCAGCGACTCAAATGACGTAGTTATAATACCTACGTAATTTCAGCTATTGTAGTTTCTACAAAAGACCGATAAGGACAGGTCCAAGAACTGACAAATTTTATTACGACCACACCGAGAGGACTGCAGTCTATTTAGTGTTTTTTAGACCGATACAACACTACATGTCTTCAATAAGTTATGACTCATGGTACCTCTTTACTCCTTCCCTCTAAACTAGGTCATTACATGGCAAAATCTAGATATTTCCACAAACATTTTTGAAATAAGTTAAATTCCCTTCCTACCGATATTCGTATGTAGTTTTTATCTTTATAGATAATAGATATTGCCGTAGATCACCTGTTCCGAAGAGTACTCTTATTAAGAATACTTTAGTAAGATGCATATGTATGTCAGAAAACGAAATACGAATTCATTCTCCATTTTAAATAGGATTACTCAAGGCATTCTTCAATCAAAAACTATTATTATATCATTGATGTATTCCAACAAAATGTAAATGAAAAATGATTTACTTTTATCTTTAAATTAGTTATTAATTAAATTTATGTAGTTTAATACATTGTCTTTCTG
>NW_027296960.1:0-715 GCF_016086655.4 Lepeophtheirus salmonis | reverse complement strand
CTGAATTCAAAAGAAAAAATGGCTGCAAAAGAATAAAGGGAAGGTGTCTTGGTGGAAATAAAGGCTAGATTCGTTTAAACTGATCAAGAAAAAAATGGGAGGAGAAAAAAGAAGGAAAGTTGTCTAGCTGGAAATAATGGCTAGATAGGTTCAAACTGATATTACGAAGAAATAATGGCATGGGAAAAAAAGGAAAGGTGTCAAGGTGTAAAAAGATGGCTAAAAACTTTTAAACTGATATCTTAAGGAAAAAATGGCATGAGGAAAAAAAGAGAAAAAGTTTTTAGTTGGAAAAAATGGCTAGATTTGTTAAAACTGATTAAGATGAAAATGTGAGAAAGAAAGGAAAATTGTCTAGGTGGAAAAAATGGCTAGATTTGTTCAATTGATATCACGCAGAAAAAAAGGAAGGGTGTCTACGTGCCAAAAACACCAGTTGAAAAAAATTGCTGGAGAAAAAAAGGGAAAATATCTAGGTGGAAAAATTGGTTAGATTCGTTTTAACTCATATATCAAGGAAGAAAAAAAGAGGAATTGTCTATATGGAAAAAATGGCTAGATTCATTTAAACGGATATCACAAGGAAAACAATGGCAGTAGAAAAAAAAGAAAAGTTGGTTAGATGGAAATAATGGCTACATTCTTTTAAACTGATATCTCAAGCAAAAAATGGCGGAGAAAAAAAAGAGGCAAAGGGAAAATATTGCAAATTCTT
>NW_027296959.1:0-4000 GCF_016086655.4 Lepeophtheirus salmonis | reverse complement strand
TTTACAAATCAAAAAATAAATTATTATTAAACATTTATTCTTGAGCAATACCGTAGGCTCTAGTAACTACTTAGACAATGATTTTTTACCAATTTCAAGACTATCATATTTCCCTTGTAGTAGGAACCCAAGAGTAGGTCTAATATTACTACTATGTAATTCATTGTGTATCTGTATTGTATATAGCTAAACCCCAAGTTGTTTGACGATGTCCAATGTTTCAAAGTTACAATCTTTTTAGTATACTCTTTGTCCAGAAGTGATATATATTTGTTTGCAATATCTCGTTTAAAAGATAACATCAACAGCTTTTCATTCATGTACTCAACTTAATTGTTTAAACTCTCTGCAATTCCCAAATATACAGTAAAAGAGGTTATGCAAGACATATACACTCATTGGTAGACTGGTATTTATCTTCATTACCTGCAACTGTTTGACAATTCCCTATTGAATTCTAAGTATATTCATAGCTGAACCAGTCTCAATTCAAGTACGACAAATCAATGTTAAGAGCCCTAAAGCATTAGGTTTAATGTTTGAAGAACCCTAGTTAGAAGCAAAAAGTAAAAAAATAGACAGTTATATGGTGTTCGGTCAATTCTTCCCAATTACTAGACTATTCTTCAATTAATAGTAGGAAGATTTTGTAGGGACAAGATTAATATATATGTGGCGTTCAGCTATACAAATTGATTCCACGTTTTCCCCGAGTATCTCTTAATCTATTTTTTGTATAAACTGTCTCGGTCTTTTACGCTTACTCGAGAATACTAGTTATGTTTTAGTAATTATTTGAAGCTTGTTTTATTTTGGAGATAGTATATATATATATTTATTTTTACAATTTTAATGTTATATTTCCAATTTAAAAAAGTATCCCCACTCCAGGGCTGTCAAACCACAATAAAAAATACATCCTTTCTCACTTCTAATCCATAAATTGTATTTTATACACATTTTTTTTAAAGTAGAACATTTAACCTCGAATTTGATGTACGGGCCTTTTTGAGTACTAACATTGGACGCAACATCAAACTAAAAGTTTATTATGAAACATGTAAGGCCATAAAAAAAAATCCACTCCTAAGAAAATATCATGTTCAATTCAAAATTCAAAGGTTTGTGGGCAATTTCTTAAATAATCTTCCAAATTTCAATTAAATAATGAATTAATCAATGATATTAAATTTATATTATGGATTAAGAACTTAGGATGGGATTACTCAACATGTAAAACAATTCATGAGTTAGTCCATGTTATGCATATTTTAATGCAATAAATCGTTATCATGACCGCTGACACTATTCAAACTAAAGGCATCCCAAATGATATTTCAAACAGATTTTGATAATTTATTCTCACAGCAAGTTCAACTTTTGATTTTCATCAAGTACGTGATATTTAATAATTATATAATATTTGGATATGACATTGTAATGTGTTTTCTTCAATTGGAATAACCCATGATCTAATTTAGCCTATAGAACAACAACCTATTTGAATAAACTTTTTTAACTATATAATAGTTATTTTTATTTGACAATCGTATTATGGATTAATCAATATCATTGTTGAATAATTAATGATCATAGGGTAAAGTGTATTTTGGCGCTTAGAGTCCCATGGAAAGGGTTGAATATTTCAAATGGTTTATGTTTCCGGCTATATTATCATTACATGACTTAGCTATAAATTAACCTTGACAGCTTTAATATGTAGTTATAAAATAATCTAAAAAATTTCAATCAAAGAAAAAAAGTGAAGTATACTTTTTGACCTCGTGTGTGGGTCAAATGAGTGTATCAAACTTTTTTGTGCGAAACCTAAAAATGGAAACCTTTCAAATTTTTATACTAACTTTGTTTCATCTATAGACTCTTAGCAACATTTTGATACTAAATTTAATTTTGTTTACACATACTGTTTAATGTAGAAGTCCATTTAAAAAAGAAAACAATGTGAATTTTATAATATGAACATTTAATTTGATATGAAGGAGAAACAATATCTTAATCAGAAGAAATAAGTAAATCAAAAGATTTGAAGCCCTTTTGAAGCATACCACCCATATTATTCAAATAACAATAAATTAATTTCATTCTTCTTATATTGACCTCATTTCACACTAAGTTAAAGAAAGTGATCTTTTAGGTAGGATTTTATTTATAGGAAAAAAATAGGATTTAATGTATGGAATTAGTTTATATAAAAAGTTCTAACTAATGTTTTTCTTTTTTGTCAGGAACTTTAAGTTGGATAATTTTTTTTGCCGTTAAAATTTTTTAAAGCATATATTGCTCAAAAATATACATTTAATTAAACTTATACTGTTTGATAGCCCATAGTATGGGCTACATTTAACTTTTCAAAAAAATATTTTATAATACTTGAAACTAAAGAGTTATGAACCAAAAACTAAAATAAAACCGTTTGACTTAAACTTACTCCATTTATTATGAATATTTATACCTAATGGTAAATCAGATTATATATGTGTGGCGATAACATAAAAGTAAACTGGGATTTTTTTGATGGATCAGAGAAAAAGCAATATAAGTTTTTTACTTCAATGAAAACTCGAAGAGGATTTTTTAAAGAGTCAAAAACAATATTAAACCACTGAAAAACTGCCAAACAAGTTATTAATATTACATATATTTATTTAAATTTTTACATGAACATGTTAAAACAAGCTGAGTCAATTTGATCTTGCGGTATTTGAACCTTAAATATAATTTTAATATCATAAATATAATCAATTTCTGTTTGTGAGACTTGTTCTTTTTTTCGCTATTCTCGTAACGTGAATACTTATACGAATGAATTCTTAGATATTCTTATTTTAAGAATTCATTGCTTATACACTATTCTTTAAAAGTATTTTTCACGTCACAAGGTCTTAGTATCTTTTAAGATCAGTGTTACCAAATAACCAATTTTATCAGGTTCAGTTAACCTTAAAAACCGCAGCTCCTAAGGACTTTTTTGAATTAATATAAATTATAGTACTTATGGCAACTTTTATCATACTGTCGCAATATTAAAAAAAGTATCCCAGCTTGTTTTGATGTTATCGCCACACATATTTCAACTTCATTATTTATCTCTGGGATGATGAGTTTTTTGTTTTTTTTTCTGGATTGAACAGATTTTCATTTTGTACTACCTCGTAGTATTTCATCGTAATATTAAAAACTATTTGATATTATGAACAAAAAAGATTAAAAGAATCACCAAATAGAAAAACATTACAAGATCATATCACATCAAACATTTGAAAAATTACTTATTACTTACCAAAATCAGTATATTCAGATGATCAATTATATATTGCATTTTCAAGAGTGTCAAAAGAAAGTGCAGGTTTCATATATTTACATCCAGTGGACAGATGCAACACGGAGGTTTTACAACAGAAATTTACATATTATATAATTTTACTTTATAGTAAATCGTTTTAGTTTAATATTTTAAAATAAATAAGCCATTTTTCATTGGCTATCTTTAAGCATCTACGCTAGTCATTCTTTATATAAAATATAGTACATATTTTTACGCAAAGTTTCTAATTTATAGTCACAAACCTTTTCATACTTTCTTAAGCATTGAGGCAAGGACTTCTTATATATCATATCTGGACCAAGATACTATTCTTGATCTATACTGATATTAAAAAGAGGAAGCACCATACGCCTTTTTAAAAGAATATATGTATAATATGAATCGTATTCAAAGTAAAATTAGTCGATTTATTAATTTAAAACCTTATAGATAAATAATAAATGAAGAAAATTAATTTTAACAAATCATTTTTACTAATTGATATAACAAGCCTATAATAATAGTTAAATTTAAAAAAAATGGTTGATCAATTATTAGGTGGATAACTCTATTTATAAATTTTATTAAACATTCTCTCCCCCTGAAGTGAGGAACATTCTCACCAATCCACCCTGTCAATTATGACATTGTTGAGTCTATAGAGAAAATCTGTAG
>NW_027296958.1:0-4134 GCF_016086655.4 Lepeophtheirus salmonis | reverse complement strand
TAGATTATGTAGAAAAAAATGAGTTGCCAAAAATATGACCTGAAACTAGTGCAATACTTTTGTAGTCGTGTTTTTTATTTTCCAAAGCTGTTATCATCATTCTTTAATACTTGAACGACATTGACTGGCTTGGGAAATGCCATACATTAACATCTCAATTTTTTGAAATATCACAGTGGGGGGAAGAATAAGGGGTACTATGTTCAATCAAAAATCTTACTCCCAAAGAATTGGTAGATACTTCATTATTATTTTCGTAATTATCTTTACTAGGTGTTGCTTATAAAATATTTTAAAATGACATCCAGTTTTTTTTTATTTAACAAATTCCTCTAAGAAATTACAATGATAATGTTTTTCTATTTTTAGAATTACTTGTTAGAAATATCTTAATTAACACACATTTTCAATTAGATCAATGACAGATAAGAGTTTCATTTACCTTTACATTAGCAAAATGCTCAACTCTAATTCAATTATTATTTTCATCCATAATGAATCAGGAAACCGCCAATCATTGATATCATCTTAGCCCCATTAAATCATTAAAGTACGGGCATGAACTGATAAACGAATCACTACAATATAAAATATAAATTTTTATTCATAGCATTATAATAGTTTAGGGGAAAAGTAATTTTATTTTTCTTTGTTTTATAAGATGTGGTACAATCATCCTATTTAAAGTCAAACATACCTATTTCTGTTCGATAGCTTTTTGCCTACGAGAATCCAAGGCTGGACGCATAAGAACTTACTATCCGAGCTCCCAGAGCTTCTGGGACGTCATCAAAGATGTGTGTGTTTATTTGATGATGTCTCAGGAATTTGGCGTTATGGACCGAATCGTCTGGGACCCTCAAGAAGGATGGCGTCAAAAGCCTTGTAAGTATGGGAGGCCCCTCATAACACCAGCCATGAAAGAGACCCATCTCCAACTATGCAAGGCTCTGTTGAATGACCTCAAGAAGACCAAGGCCAGTTGGGTTGTGATATTTAGTGATGAGAAGACATGGAGAGTGGACCCCTTGCAAAACCGTCAAAATGACAGATATTTGTCCTTAGGAGAAGTTGATGAGTCTCTTCGGGCACTCCTACCACAGAGCACTCTGCATCTTTCATGTCCCATGGGGTTGTGGCCTCAGATGATAAGGTCACTCCCCTCATCTGGTTCTCTGTCGGGTATAGGCTCACAGAGGCCGACTACGGAAGACCTTGGAGGAGAAGTTCTTTCCATGGGTCCAAACTAACTACCCGGACATGAACATGGTGTTCCAGCAGGATAGTGTGCCTGCATACATGTCCAAAAAGGCCCAAATTTGCTTGGAGGTCAACTTGCCTTTCTGGCCAAAAAAATGTATCCCTCCTACTCACCAGATGCCACCCTATTGGACTTAATTTTTCCAAGGCCTGTACCGTCCGTCCCCCAAATATCAACAATTTCAAGGACAACGTCAATCAGCAATGGAATGCTATGTCTGAGGACTACATTTGCAATGGGTGCAAGGTCTTCCGAAGCCGCCTGAAAGCCATCATTGCTGCCAAAGGGGTCTACATTGATGATTATAGTAGCCAACACATCATATTAGTTACTTTTCTTTTATTGACATACCCTATTAGAAGGGATTGCCTAAATACATCTTGATAAAGTTCTAGATTGAAAGTGTAAAGATAGAATCTTTAGTGGTGCTCTCTGTTTTTCATGAGCACACTCACACGTAATTACTCAATACTTAGATGTTCTCTCCTCAACAATGAAAGGATAATAATAACAGCTTGATATTTTTGGATGACGTGATAAGCTATGGAGTACTTTAGTATATCCTTTCTAACAAAATACCCCTCTCTACTTATGGCAGCCAATTTCCGCTCCACTCAAACATTCTTTAAATTGTCAGATTACCATGTTCCCTTTTTTAACATGCTCAATATTAGCATCAATGTTAATCACGGTTAGGTTATCGAGTGACTAATGTGAGTCACTATGGGTGACTCACGATTAATAAAACCGATAAATATTCCAACTAATACGTTTCTAGCAAGGTTGTGTCCTTATCGGTATAGCGGTTCCGGTTCTTGAACCATCAAACGGGGATTGACAAAGTCGAACCGACATCAGACCCTAGACCACAATATATTGCTTATCGGTCTCAGTTCTGGTGCTTTTGTTCCTATATAGAATACATAAAAAATAAGTTAGCTTTAATAAATAAGTCAATTTTTTGAGTTCTTTATAGTTCGATTGCAGCGTTTTCCAATGATTTTTACTTCGCCAGGATGATACAGTTGTATCCGAGTTCCAAATAGCTAAGGGCTTCTTATGGGTCTGGAAAAGTGGTTTTAGGCACCAGACAGTGTAAATACAAGAGGGAAGGGGTGGGTAGATTATGGATCCAGGTCCTATAATATCCTATAATATGATAACTATAATATTTCTTAAGGCAGGGTTTCCAAAACTTTATTATGCCAAGGCCCCTACACTAATACATTTTTAGCTGAGGCCCCCTTTATACGAAACATGCGTCGTACTATCTATGTGTAGACTGAAAGCAATCCTCAATTCTCCATCTACCTCCTCCCCCAACCCGATCCTCCCCTCACGCCTCCTCCCCACTTTGAAAAATGAAAACCATTTTCTTAAGCAACTTTAGTTTTTGGGGCTCCTGCTGGAACTTAGGACAATACGTATAAGGTAGCTACGGCCCTGTTTGTATCTAATATCATTTCCTGGGTCTGAATTTTCTAGCGACGCCCCTTGTTTTAAGGCCCTGTTATCCGTATAAAAAGAACCGAGACCTAAACTGTTGAAATGAAAGAGCTGAGACCACGGCCAATAGAACCGCTGAAACTGAACCGGATACTAACCTTGGTTTCTGGTCAATAATGATGTCATGTTATTCCACCAATCACTTGAGTTTTTAAAGAAGTTTTAACACGTGAGTATGTATATTAATGCATTCAAAAAAAAAAAAAAAATGATTAACTTAAGATTAAACATACAACGACATTTTGTGAGAGTTTTTTATAAGTTGATACTTGTTGCTTGTTTTTGAGACTTTAATGGCAGAGGGTGGGTGGTTGACTCCCTTTTGAAAAATTGAAAGTCTAAATCAGCTATTTTTACTATACATACTATTATAATTAATAATAAAGGTGTATAAAACATGCTTGAGAAAGCAGGAGCGACTTTTTCTAGCTGGCAATCTGAACAGGACGTTTTGTATATTTCAAATCTGTTATTATTATTATTTCAATCCAGGGAAGGAACATCAAAATATGAAGTAGCTAGCAGCAGGTTGCCAGCGTTGCTCAGTCCAAGGAGGAGTGGGAAATATTATTTATTCTTAAATGTTTGAACCCCTTCGGTGTGGGCCAGCGTTATATTATAGTACCTGTATATAACATGGAATTATAGTTGATAATATTGTAGAAAAAACGTGCGAGGAGAAGGGGAGAAAGAAAGACATATGGTATCACTGTTTAAAATAATGATGTGATTTTCACTGATAATCACATGAGTATTTATCAGTTGCCTCCTTTATTATGATTTTGAGGTATAACAAAGATTTTATTAGCAAAATGTTTAATAAAGATATACTACGCATAATTAATTGACTTAGACGGTTTTATCCGTTACAATAGATTTGAAAACGTCACACTCCATGAAATTGTAATTCATATGAACCATATTCTCAGAATAATTACTAATAAAACGACAAAGTAAGTATTTCAAAATATATTTGAAGTTCCAAGTTTAAAATAGAGAGGCTTAAATGGCTATAATCTACATACTAAAAAAATATACCATCATACATTTTATCATTAAATATACAAAATTAAACAATTGGAACCATATAACTAATAACAATAAATTATATACAGAACATTGAAATAATAGATTGATCCGAATAATATTTTCTTATTCTGACATCGGAATCCAGTAAATATGTCACAACTTTGGGTTGCAAAACACAAGCGAGACGTGGGTTTAATCAAAGAGATAATCACCCCTCTTCTTCATGTAGGAAGTTGCTATATAGAATTGTGTACAGAATAGATATATCTAAAACCGATGAGATCTAACTAATTATTAATAATAAAGTAAAAGTCAAAATCATAAATTAGACAATATTA
>NW_027296957.1:0-559 GCF_016086655.4 Lepeophtheirus salmonis | reverse complement strand
AAAAAGTCTAGTTTATAATTATCTATTTAAAAAAGACTACCTAAATACTATACACATATTACTGATCAAAAACAATTAAATAAAATCCCTCAACATACATAATTTAGAACACACATATAAGCATATATATCTAAAACCAAAACAGGAGCAAATAAGACTAATATAAGAAGCAATCCATCATTAAAAGTACAAACAGTTTCCATACTAAGACTATTTCTTTTTAAAAGCTTTGTAGATGTAATACCTCATAAGATCGCTTCCATATTTCCATCCAGATCCAGAGGTGTCCGGAACCATCAAAGAGAAGTCGAGATACCTTGCAATAGCTGAGAGGATAACATCTCTTATCTTTTCAACAGCTAATTTGTAATTTTGCTGGCGATAAGAGCTTTGGAAATCAATAACGCCTTCGTCTTTCCCTCGGATCCCTTTTATTTTGAAAGCCCAAACAAAACCAGTGCTTTTGTGAATGTTGATTATTGATCATCTAGTCCCTCTACATTTAAGGAAATAAGTACTTTTATAATTCAAACACTGGGACAATCTACAAAAGCAAGTG
>NW_027296956.1:0-1026 GCF_016086655.4 Lepeophtheirus salmonis | reverse complement strand
GGCTTCAGAGACGGTACATAGAATGTCGACTAAAACTATAAAGAAAATATTTGGAATATAAAATATTTAACATGATGAACAAGTAATGAAATGGATCAAAAGTTTTAGGACTTATATCTATTGTTAGTTCATTCATAAGTTTTGGGCATAACTTGTGCACTCGTAACTAAGGAACACCAACACACACAACCTTTCACTGCAATGATACACTTACATGCATTGACATTGCCTATTCAAAATTATAATCAATGCTTTATTAATGATTAAGTATGACAAGTGGCTACGCTCTACGCAACATAATAATTTAGACTTTAGACATGTTCGGGAATCGTGATTGTATAGCCTTTCGAATACATTTGAAATTAGGGCAGTTAAATTATAAATTAGTTTCATAAATTAATGGTACTTTATGAATGATAGCTATCATTTATAACCATTTATATAAAAACTTTACGAACTCTCAATGTAAGCCTTAGATTATAAATAAGTTTTATAAACATACAATATAATATTTTTCGTACGCGGAGTCGGAATGGGTACAAATTTTCGGACCGTAGCCCTGTTACAAAATCCTTCATTTGTCAGTTGTACAACTATTATTGGACTTTATTACAAACTGTTCAAGCCATATGTAAGAAGGGATGGTTTAGAAGATTAGATTTTCCCAAGTATTATTTGTCTCTTTACTAGAATATATCCTTCAAAAGGTCCTTATTCAAGCCATCAGATTTGGATACAATTGTAACTAGAATTTACATTCAGTTTCTTCTCCATCTTAAAGAAAACATTTTACGGTCCACATTAAAAGAATCGTGGCACCTACAACAGCCGTATGGTGCGCAATTCATTTAAAACTTACTTAGAAAAGTTGGACTCATTTGTCTATTATTTTGATATTAAAGAAAGTAAGCCATACAATGGAGAACAAAACTTAAAACAACAATAGCTTACAGGAGTTGTTGAAACAGTCTATGAGAGGGTTAAGTCTCCATAGTGGATTGATGATTTTTTACTGGAATTTACGGA
>NW_027296955.1:0-3163 GCF_016086655.4 Lepeophtheirus salmonis | reverse complement strand
ATAACCTGGATGAACTTGCACTTAAAGAATTCCCAAAGACAAATTAGCTCATTTCAGGAATACAAAAAATGTTTTTGAATGCCGGGCTAAGAAAACGGAACTTAACTGCTCCTTACCAAATTTCCTTACCCCTGCCACCTACTGTCACACGCTAAAGAACTTGGTTGAAAAAAATTGATTACTATTTCTATAATTTCGAAGTAATCTGGGATTATATAAACAATCTTAATGAAAAAGAACCTAGGCCATTAAAGCTTAGGAGATTATAAATGATGAGTTTATTTGTGAAGAATTGTCAATAATAAACCATAATCTCAAACCAATTACCGAGGCCATTACCGCGTTAGAAGGGACACTCCTTTTACTTATTAGCTTGACTATTGTCAAACTAGAGCCATTCAAGACAAAATTAAATAAATTTTTATATGAAAATCTAGCTTTCAACGATTTGCAAGACATAGCTAATTCTGCATCAACTGTCTTTGTCATCAACTTATTTCTATTACATAGAACACGGCCAATCTCCTCTGAACAAGATTTCAAAAGAAATTATCTCGGTCCTCCGATCCCTGCATTCATTCCATTAGAAGTCATTCTCCCTTCTCTTCACGACATATATTAACAGCCAAAACTTCCCTTATCATTTTGTTAAGAATTATCTTTTAAGACCTTGACAGCTCTACCATAGGAGGCTATCCAATTAACGTTATATGAAATATAAGAACTGTTAGAAATCTAATCAGAGCAAGTGTACATATTATTGTAGAATGTTTAATGTACAATCAATATTTTAGTTGTTACTTTCCTTAATTATATTTGGGCTTTTCGCTTTTTTTTTATTACTTAGGGGTCTTTCTAGTTGCCAAATAACTTCAGTGATATTGTGAGGCTTACGTGTAATTTTTCTCGAGCTGAGAATGTTGGATTGCTCCGTCATAGGGGATTATGTAGACGTGGTGGGACTTTCAAGATCGCTTATGGGGAGAGTAACCAATTCCGTCAATGGAGTTGTTAGGGAGATGTCAATGCTGGGATTGAGGTCATCATCTTTACCTTCTACTGAGTATGTTTGACTGTCACATATCTTAGGTCTTATATGTGTTCTGTTAGATGAGTTATCGGCATTGGAGATACTCTTATATGAAGAGGCTTCAGTATATGTCTGAGTCCTTGATTCAGAGAGTTTAATTACAGAAACGGAAGATGATGTTTGCTTTGACGTTATCTGATTGGTCTCAGTAAAAGTCTTCTTCACGTCCTGAGAAACAGATGTAGTATTTTTAGAGGCACTATCTTTGGGGGTCCTCTTTATTTTCTATCAAGTTGTCTTGAAGCACTGTCTACTTTTCTTCATTTAAGTTGGCAGGGGTTCGATATTAGATCTCAATTACATATATCATAATTTGAATCTTTATTATTTACTATAGTAACTTCATATGCATTGATTGATATTTTTTCGTTCTCACATTTTGACATGATTTGAACAAATAGGAAGCATTTAGAGCATTGCCCCCCCCCCCTCTTCTCAAATTAAAGTTTGATTAAGTTACCTCTAATGGCAAGAAGTGAAGGAATTATTTTTGGGTCACCTTGAACCTCAATGAGCAGTTTGCTCCATCACAATGACCTACCTTCAGCTTTAAATGCAGAATGACCTGCAATGCTTGTCTCTGTTTGTTTGTTTTCGATAAAAACGGACCGATAACTTATGCATTTTTACCAAATAATTCAAAATTTGAAACTATTTCTGCTTCAAAGGCATTCATATTATATCTTAAACCAGTTGTTCCCAACGTGGGGCGTACGCCCCACCAACGGGACATGGCAATATTTTAGTGGTGCATGCTAAAGACGTGTTTTTTGAGATTACTATACTAAACCACATAAATGAATAAACAGACAAAAACAATAATGGGAATTTCCGTTTTGACTATCATGTTTATCAGAGAAATGTTTCGATGGCTTTAATAAATTTTGGTGCAGTTATGTGGCAAATAGTTTTCTCTACGTAATATTTATTTAATTGCCACATAATCTTAATCTTCAGTGACATCATCACTACAATAACATACTATATAAAAAGTACAAAGTGTAAAACAGTCCAGGAACCATTGTTATCAGAGTTTTTGTTTTATTATAGATAAACCAATCGAACTCGGCAATTATGTAAATTCTATTATAACTATGAATAGCCTACTTTGGTAATTACTTAATAATTTTATTTATTTCAGTAACAAGACCTATGCATAAAATGAGTAGTGCAAGTAAAAAAAAGTTCGTCAATATTCAGAAGAATATTTAAAATTTGGATTCATCCCTGCTATACACGATGAACAGTCACCTTTCTTCCTCTTATGCCAACAATGTTTGACCAACGAATCAATGAAACCAAGTCTTCTTAAGTTGCATATGAAGGCGAAAAATAGTGGGTATGTAAATTCAGACTATGTGAAACTTTTACTTCACACTGATGTAAGGTGGCATTCAAAGGGGAATTGCTTGAAAAGATTCATGGATTTGTATGATATTCTTCGTGTCTTTTTATGTGAACAGGCTGAAATGAACCACCTGCTAACCGTTGATGGTAAAGCATTTGTGAGTTATTTGCCAGATATTTTTGAGAAATTGAATATGTTTAATAAACAATTTCAAGGATAAAAAAGAACTCTCGTGGATGCAAAGTCAAAGATATTTGATTTTGTTACATTTATTCAGATATGTTAAGAAGACATTTTTCACAAACTTTTTGACCAGTTTCATTGGCTAAAACAATGTGAAGTGACTGATACTGCTGTACTTGTCATTGTGGATCATTTGAAAATAATTGCCTATGATTTTGAAGAACGATTTTCTGATTTAAATCAAATTGAATTTCCAACATGGGTGATGGAGCCAATGCTAGTGAGTATATTTGATGTTTCGATGCAGTACCAAGAAGAACTTTCGGAAATACCGAATGACGAGTCAGTTAACACTTTATTTAGTATAACCGGAGAGACGACATGGCTTTGTGATGAGACAAAAACCAAATAGCCACATTCAACCAACTTTGCAAGAAAATTAGTGTTATGTCACAAAAAGAGGCCACTTTCCAAAAAGAGATATAATTTACACTGTTCAATGGAGTTATATATTCTCCAAAGATATTATATCTAGCTTCATA
>NW_027296954.1:0-770 GCF_016086655.4 Lepeophtheirus salmonis | reverse complement strand
AATATTTCTTTGCTCAAACGCCTTTATAGGTCCTCAAAGTGCTATATTTGATGATTAAAAGATGAATTTCTAGTAAAATTCCGTAAATTGGGAGTTTTTTCGAAAAATATGGTCATTTTAAGCCATATTTGACTTGAATTTCATGAAAAAAGCTTCAAATTGCAATATTTCTTTGCTCAAACGCCTTTATAGGTCCTCAAAGTGCTATATTTGATGATTAAAAGATGAATTTTATATTTGATGATTCAAAGATGAACTTCTAGTAAAATTCAGTAAATTGGGAGTTTTTTCGAAAAATATGGTCATTTTAAGCCATATTTGACTTGAATTTCATGAAAAAAGCTTCAAATTGCAATATTTCTTTGCTCAAACGCCTTTATAGGTCCTCAAAGTGCTATATTTGATGATTAAAAGATGAATTTCTAGTAAAACTCAGTAAGTTGGGAGTTTTTTCAAAAAATATGGTCATTTTAAGCCATATTTGACTTGAATTTCATGAAAAAAGCTTCAAATTGCAATATTTCTTTGCTCAAACGCCTTTATAGGTCCTCAAAGTGCTATATTTGATGATTAAAAGATGAATTTCTAGTAAAATTCAGTAAATTGGGAGTTTTTTCGAAAAATATGGTCATTTTAAGCCATATTTGACTTGAATTTCATGAAAAAAGCTTCAAATTGCAATATTTCTTTGCTCAAACGCCTTTATAGGTCCTCAAAGTGCTATATTTGATGATTCAAAGATGAACTTCTAGTAAAATTCAGTAAATTGG
>NW_027296953.1:0-516 GCF_016086655.4 Lepeophtheirus salmonis | reverse complement strand
GTTTACCCTTGTATTTCTCCATAAATTTTTTGAACGTAGATGATTAGCAATGGATAAGGTTATATTACATGCAATAAGCATCGTTGTGAGATCAGAGTTAAAGTCTGACTTGATGTATTCATCGTTAAATTGATTTTATAGATGAATATCGATACTCTTATTATGAGATGAGGATAATGAGTGGCGTGTAATTCTAGACAGGGGACTAAAGGCACATTTATATCGACAAATCCGACAAACCATCTGTTTCTCATCCGGTAAGTATTTTCCAAATTCCTGGGCCTCCATTTTCATAAATCCAGACAGAAGGCGACGTCATTTTGGGGATTTTATTCAGTTCTCTATCGACTATCACCATCTCATATTATATTAATATTGAATAATAAAGGCGGGAATGATAACGTTCATGATTGATAGAAGAAGATGTATATTATTTAATCAATGATGCCATAAGTAATTCTTCTTTTCTCCTCGCACGCTTTTCTATTCTTACCAAAATTATCACCCTTAATTATA
>NW_027296952.1:0-567 GCF_016086655.4 Lepeophtheirus salmonis | reverse complement strand
AATATGATGGCAAGGAGTAATTTGAATTATTAGAGAAAAGTCCAGGTATTGACTGGATAGAGGGTGCCCTTGTGACTATTCTTGTACATAAAGCATTCCCTATATTGTGATTCCTCTCTGTTCAACACTCTATGTCTTATATTTATATAAATGTTAATTCTGAATCGTATGCTTTTTGTACTCGATTCCTGATTAAATGACAAATAATTTTTGGAAAAGTAAGCATTGTGCACTCTTCAGTACTTAAAGTGATTCTTTTCGGAGAATATATGTTATCTATTGTGCTTGCATACCTACAATCCGATAATAAGTTGCTTTAATTTTTTTGTTCCTATTCTTCTGAAACGATAAGGACATTTTATGAATAACTTAAGTAATGAAAGGTTCAATGAAGTAATACATAATTAGTTATTACATGTTACTCAATTAAAATGCAATTTTGTTATACTGTCAGTTATTAGAAAAGTAATCTTATTACATTAATATATTACTAACTAACGCATTATTACGCAACACTGTTTTTTAGGGTAATGATATTTTATTTATTTGTATGAAACCACTCTGAAG
>NW_027296951.1:0-759 GCF_016086655.4 Lepeophtheirus salmonis | reverse complement strand
CATCTGAGGCTGTAAGAGTAGAGATTCAAGCTTTTAAATATATTTGAACGATAAAGATATAAATATTCTGTTTTCATTCTTCCTGTTTTGGAGATGATTTAAACAGCGACTTAAATAAGAAAAAATTTAAACTAGATAACTAAAGACTTAAGTGAATTGGGCCGGGTCTTATAAATTTTATTCTACATTTTGTAGTACCAATATGAAATATTATGAAAAAATTATTTCTTATCAACTCTCGTAAGAATTTGTTGAAGATGTTCGTTTGCAATAATTTATTGTCATATATCTTCAGTGTGACATGTTATTTCACACTGTATAATTCCAGGCTCATAGTAAGTTGTGTCTATCGATTGTCACCTTTTTTTTAATCTTTTAAAGAGTAAAACGTCGGAAGAAGAGTTATCTCTCGTGTATACTTTTCCAAAAAACTTAATATTACATTAATCGTATTATTTGATGATTACTGGATACTCTTTTTGAATTAAAAGGATGATGTAGGGAAAATTCAAAGACCATTTGTGATTAAAGCAGTTCATTTGCAGTCAATCTTGGTAACAAAGTCAGAAACAAAATATAACTTACTTTGAGATTTTGTTGATTTCTCCGTAATGTCCGACTTTTCACTTTGGTATTTACCCTACTTATTTTCAATAAACTACGATCCAACATGACTTTTCCTTTATTTAAAAATATTTAAATAATATATTTCATTTCTATCTTTGTTCAAATTCGAATCAACTTGTAAGGAATTATATA
>NW_027296950.1:0-258 GCF_016086655.4 Lepeophtheirus salmonis | reverse complement strand
TTTTATAAAATAATAGCTCAAATACATTTTCTAACCAAAAGGAAAAACAAAGGAACAACTTTTAAGCCAAACAGTTAATTTTATTCACTAAACCTCTATTAAAAATGGCAAAATATACGAATAAATCCTAAAAATGCATTATCAAGATAAATAAACCATTGAATTTAATCAGATATAAGTTGCAGGAGCATACTAAAAATTATTGTTGATAAAATGTAGATTCCACGAAATAAAAAAGTTTTTTATAAATCTCGGAGT
>NW_027296949.1:0-403 GCF_016086655.4 Lepeophtheirus salmonis | reverse complement strand
GATTGGAATATACAAGATAAAACAGGATAAAAATTATTTGAAGCATAAGAGCAACTTATACAGGAAATTTACTTTTGTGGAAGTAATACCGAGACGAGAATACCATAACTTCCTTTGTCCTCATTCTTAGAGAACATGAAAGTCTTTAATGAATGAAAATTAATCGAAGCAAATACAAAGCTTATCTAAATATAAAATTTGTCCATTAAAGTTGATTAATTGTAATTTTGAGTATGAAACCGTGGATCTACCAAAGAATTAGAGATGAAATTACATACTGTAACTAAGATAAAACGACTATCTGGCAAAAGGGAAAAAAAGCTATAAGGTTAAGCTTATATTGTTCGTGAATTCCATCGTTCTTGATTTGACCACGGAAGCTTCTCCACTTGATTTGAGGCCA
>NW_027296948.1:0-475 GCF_016086655.4 Lepeophtheirus salmonis | reverse complement strand
CTTTAAAAAATATGATATTGCAAATGCTAATTTACAGATTTAAGTATTTCAGTTATTAATCAATTTTAGGTTTCAAATAAGCTATTTTTAATTTAAAAAATGTGCAGAATGAAAACTTAGGAAATATATTTTTGAAACAATTTAACTTTTATCCAAATCCATCTTTGCGTTTTCAAAATATAATTATTTAATTGTTTAGTTTAACATGGAAATCCGTTGGAAGAAGCAAATGTTGGCCAAATTGTTCTACAATTTTGTATTATTTGTATTTTAAAAAAGTACAAAATATATAGCTGAAGTTATTTTAAAACGGAATCATTTTATGCAGTTAAATGACAGGATATGAAGCCAGGGTTGCAATACCTCACAAGTTCTTATGATTCCTGACCATTTTGATGTATCCGTGGTCTCCTTAAGATGCAGACCATAAATTTTTAACTAGCCAATAATCCAATCCAGATCTCTTGTCTGTACC
>NW_027296947.1:0-1352 GCF_016086655.4 Lepeophtheirus salmonis | reverse complement strand
CATAGCCTCTGCATATATTAACCATCTGATATCGACTGCCATTCCACTCTGATCTAGAATTGAGGATTGGATAATTTTAAAATATTATATATTTAATAATTATGTTGACCTTCCTTCCCTCTTCCCACAATAGTGTCCAAAAAATTCCCTGTCCATCACATTTATGTATGTCGATTTCAGATATTTTTAAGTACAATATTTTCTTTACCAGAACATAGCTTCAAATTTTAAAAATGTAACATTTTCTTGCCAGAAGAGTTTTAATTGAACTAATCTATAATATTTTCTGATGCCCTGTCACTTCCATAAATTTCCGTAGATCTGACTTAATTTTAAGTTACTTATCAAGAATCTATTTTTACAAAGTTTGTAATATTGAATGGATGGATGGTTAAGTTTAAATCATTAAATTAATTCAACTAAAAGCTACTTTTCGATACAAATTTGAATACACGTATTTTACATTCAACAGATTAAAAGAAAATCAGTTTATTACGTATTTAATAATCAACAATTAAAATTATGTCTGGATAGATTGAAAATTTATATAAACAGGGGGCGCAGGATGAGGTAGGGATTTTGTATCCCTCAAAAAAGAGAGAATTTTATAGTTACAAAAGGTAAAGAAACTCACAGGACAAATTGAGGAGTACTATTATGAAATACCAAGATAAGACCATGATAGCTTACACATTAGTAGCAGGTATAATATTTTGAATATGCACTCTTAAAATAACTAAGATAAAAACTAAGCATACACTCCAGGTGCCGTAAAATGTAACCCTAAAGAGACCCCTTAGATATTTTAGATTTTGTCGTAATAAAGCTTCTGAATCTTCATTGATTGGAGGTTTAGATCTATTGAATCTACCAACACAATTTCGTGATTTGAATTGTATCATATTTTTCAAAATAATGATAATGATTTCAAGACTCAAATCATAAAATAAACCATTATTTTTAAATGATGCATATTTACTTACAGGTGTAAGACTTTGTTTTTCTGAAGGTTTTCTATCATCTTTCATCGAAGATTTTGTCTCAACTACCTACCAAAATATTTAATTATGCTGGAAATAACATATTTAACGAAATCTTTGTTCTTTTCAATCTCATGACCCATTTATATATTTATCATTATTTTAAATCATATATATTTACAAAGATGTTATAGATTTGTAAATCAGAAAGTTTTATGATCATTAATTTTGAATGTGTCTCTACCTACCAGAACATTTCATTAACATATAAATATAACATATATATCCAAGAAATCGTTGCCATTATCTATCTTAAGAATAATTTTATAAAAACAGTTCTTGTTTTTAAACGATGAATATTTACGTAAATAT
>NW_027296946.1:0-785 GCF_016086655.4 Lepeophtheirus salmonis | reverse complement strand
TTAACAAAATAATTCATAAAGTATACCCCTTAATTCTTTATATCAATATATCAATTAACTTACTTTTAAATTTATATTTTGTTTGAAAATTACTACTTCATGAGTTATGAAAGTGGAGCACAATAAATAAATAAATTATTTTATTACCTAATTTTGACAAATTATATTTACACAACTAACGCTATTATTAATTTTGTGATGCAGTTGTTATAGCTTTTTTAAATAGTTGAGTGATTTTTTTTTTGAAACCACGACCTTTACTTCTGTGAAGTGACATCTTTGTGTCGAGAAAAATGATTTGACTACATAGCTAGAAACTACAAAGTTTCACAACAAGTAACTATGCAAATCTGTCCCTCATGATCCGACCTCAGATCCTTACTTGTATATCTTTGAAAGCTCTAGGATTGCAACTATTAAAATTATTTATCTGAAAGTATTTGATGATATATGCTTGTCCTTTTATTTGTAGTATGTACAGATTTTTCTTTTTTTTTGCAAAGTTTTATTTGATAAAGAGAGTCAGTCTGATCAGTTGTTGGTGTGTTAGAAAGATTCTCCTGCTACAACACATGAAGGAAACCAATCGTGCGCGAGTATGTATTTAGTAAATGACCCATAAGTTTTATTTTGTAAAGAGAGTCACTCTGTGCAAATATTATACACCTAATGATAAGTGGTAATCCTGACCATTTGAAAAATCTTTGCCAGAAGAGTATTTTAGTGATAAAGTTTTTTTTTACACTGCGTGATGATATCAATGATGTTACTTTTGATATAATCGT
>NW_027296945.1:0-1256 GCF_016086655.4 Lepeophtheirus salmonis | reverse complement strand
CCACGATACCCAAAATCATCAACGAAGCAGGGTGCTTTGTTTTTGTCACATAGCGGTGCTTATCTTGCATATCTCCAAAGCTCAAAACACGGTCATTTTGCCTGTTGAAAACAGGATGGACCGTAAAAGTTTTCGCATCTGAAAAAATGATGATGGGTCCAGATGAGCTCTTGATATCATTCAAGATTTTCTGGCACACTCAAGTCTGACTTATTTTTGGAAGAAATATTGATTTATACAATATTTATAATGACATGTAATATAATTTATTATTTGGCTTCTGTAAAAAAAAATTAAAGTAACATAATTGTTTGATCTTTCTAATATATCATGTGTAAGTCCTATCGATAGATCAATATTTTGACACAACATCAAGTAATACATACATATTGCTGGAAGGATACATGCTGAAGGTAGCTTTTCAATTTAATACGTACACATAGAATTAGATCACAAACAATTATTCATTACTTGCCTTCATGGTCTTGTTTAGGATTTATTTGTATATATAGCCATTTTTTAATCGAGATTTAATTAATTTAATTACCTGTTTGGCTTAAGGGTCGTTCTTTTTTTTTTAAATTATAACTTTGTAGTTCTAATTTTGTAATTCATTCTTCGTTAACCCATGGGCACTTATTTAATTCCAAAAATTTGCATAAAGTTGTTATTATTTTTTAAAGTTTATTATTAAATATAAAATTTTAATATGTTTAATATCAAAATTAAATTAAAGTAGTTATTATTATCACAAGCTATTTATCATGTAATTAAATATTTTTTTGGGGATATGTTTTTACCAAGTTCCCTAACAGCTTCATAAGAGGATCTTCACTAACAGAAAGTTAAGAACAAAGGAGAAAAGTGTAATAGATCCTGGATAACAAAGTCTATTTTGTAAAGACTTTAAAAAAATACTCATGATTATTTTTAAGGCTTCTTGAACCATCTGGAAACCATTCTATAAATAGGAAAAAAATGATTTAACAAGACAGAATAAAAATAAAATACAATAATATATAATTTAATAAGAAATAAACAAGACTGATATTTAAAGCATCAAAATCTTATAGAGGAGAAAATATATGTTGCAAAATTCACTAAGCAACTCTCTTGTTCTTTTCAAGAACTACAATTATTAAACGATCATTCTTAATTCATTTCTTCAAAACAGATTTCTATATTATATACAATTCTGTTGATTATTTATTAATAGAGGTGTTAATTCTAAGCAAACCCATTTAATACCTAAAAAA
>NW_027296944.1:0-1077 GCF_016086655.4 Lepeophtheirus salmonis | reverse complement strand
GAATCTAACCTGCCTTGGGAGCAGATGATTATCTACACTAGCCGTAGCCGATGTTTATTATATGGTATTAGAAGTGGTCTTGGGGTCCCAAAATTTATTAGTACAACCTGAGGACCAAGGTTCATTTTTAGATGTTAGCAGGGGTCCATAAGGATGCAAGTAAATTTATTATTTCATTAAATAGTTGAATTGCCCGAATGTAAAATGAGTTGGAACGAAGAACCACGATATAATAATGTCTTGCAATGAAATTACTCACTATTATCTTTCTTCAATAAGTTTGGCTTGCAATTATATTATACAAAACAATTTTGTCGCACAATGAAAATTTACACTACGAGTTTACCACTCTACGATATTACCCCAACGATTTTGTTAGCAACATTTTTACCACAATCATTTTAGAAACCAGAGAATTGAAAAAAAATCAGAGATTATTTTTGGATAAAGAATTAATTCTCTTATTCAAGTTGAATTCAATGATGAAAAATCATTTTACCATGTTTTTAATATGTAATCAATGAAGGTTAAATAAATAAATAAAAAAAGAGACTCAGACTTAAAGTAGCCAAGACGGTTATAATAAAAGGCTTTTGAGCCAGTTTAGGATATGTTATTACTTTTTAGTATCAAATTAATAACTGCATTATCGTCATCATAATTTGATATAACAACTTAAGTATCCCTATATACGTAAATTGGTGCAAAAGTTCTTAATTGTATTTTACCGTTATGAAAATTCCTCTTCAAATCAATAATATTTAAATTCACACTTATTTATAGTGGTAAATTAATTGAAATACTGAAATGTATTAAAGTTAACATACATTCCGTTAAGGTATTTTTTCATCTTGTGTCTGTAGCAATATGAGTTTTGTTGATAATGGCAAAAAAAAAATCTTATGCTAAAAGAATAAACTGGGCATTCTACTGATCTACTAGTCTACTATCTGCGCTGCAAAGAATGAACAGACAAACAGTGCAACACTTTTTCATATCTGTTTACAGGTTTATAATGTCTAGGACAGTGTTCAAACATGATTTTACATTTTCCTTCTAACTCTAACATATTTTTTT
>NW_027296943.1:0-1208 GCF_016086655.4 Lepeophtheirus salmonis | reverse complement strand
TTTGACAGCTCAATGTTATCTTCTTTTCTAAAGAGATCGATCACTTTCCAGATGAGTGGATTGTGCGATTTCATAGAAATTTTTAAAGTGCAATGGAACCCCTTCAAGTTATTATTATTTCTCGACATGTTTTGATGAACTCGGTGGTGAATGTTCCAAAGCTCTATTGGAAACATTGGAATCACTCTTCGGACTCTATATCCCTCCTCTTAAACACCCTATGTAATTTCCTTCATAGTAATTAACAACTTCTTCTTGAGGTAAATCCTCATCATCGATCAATTCTTCAACCCCTTTCGATGACGTTGTTGATTGGAAGGTATGCTAATGCATTAAGCATCGGATTTTCAAATGGAATATATCATTGTCGTGATATCAAGCCCTTAGTCCCAGTTCACATACTCTTCTATAAACATTTTACGATAAGTGGAATAGACAGCATGATAAGTTTGTACATACTCTAGAAATTAGATTTAAATTCAGAGTCCTTCAAATCCTAAATAACTACAAACCATTTCATTAAAACTACACACATCTAAAAATAAATTATTCTTAATTAATCCGTTCAATAATATTTTGAACATTGACGTTAGAAAACCTTTCGCCAAGTTGAATTAATCCTAAAAAATGATGTTTCTCCCCACACAACTTACGTGTTTGGAGATTGTGCTCCTTCAGATAGTTTTAAAACTCATTGGATATGACTTGTAAATGTAGACACTGAATAGGACTCTGGCAACGTTCTCCAAGATACATTGAATGACTGTGTATCCATAAATATTAAAGCCTTATCAGCCTACAAGGATTTCTAAAACATTTACTCTGGTTCCTCCCTATTGGTTTGCACATTAGGCCAATATATTTTAGTGGAGGAACAAAGCAATGTAGTAGATGCTTCAACTTTAACATAGTGCAAAAGTATGTAATAATAATTCGAAAAGTCCGTCAGAATATAGAAGATGGCTAGGGAGAAGAATGAATAGAAAAGATGTTAATAGAAAATCAATCCCAATTACTGAAGAAGTAGTAAGTGAAAAGAAACAGAAGGAAGAAAATAACGATGTACTTACTCTAGTGGAAGGGACGGATATGAATACATCAATCATCTTTATGGAAGACAACTAAAAAACCACTCTCAATCCCAGAAAATATTGTAGAGATACCGTAAAAAGGATAAGCAAGTCCAAGAAGATAATATATTAGAGATC
>NW_027296942.1:0-318 GCF_016086655.4 Lepeophtheirus salmonis | reverse complement strand
TCCTATAGTATCCTCTCCATTGCTACCTGAAACAGATGGGCCAATACCCGCTCCATCGAGCAACTCTAAAGGAACCACATGATGACTATCCAATTTCTTTGTTTGATTATTGCAACGTATTAATTGTTGTTTCTTCTTTTTCTTATCCTTGTTCTTCTTCACAACACCAGTGTCAGTTTTGGTACTAGATTTCACCCCTGCTAATCCTTCCAAAACAGTGTCAAGGTCATATTTCTCCCCTTCTCCTTCAGTAATATATTGATTGACTCTCCTTTCCTTCCGTGACTCCTTGATTTCCTTCCGTCTTCTCATGTATCG
>NW_027296941.1:0-531 GCF_016086655.4 Lepeophtheirus salmonis | reverse complement strand
TAATAGATCCAGTAAATACTAAATAGTGATGCATGAGATATCAAGTTAGTAAAAACTAAATAAAAACAGTATTGGCAGTAAACTAAACCACTTAAGAAATAAATTAAAATTGACAAATGCCGATTTCTTGATTAAAATGTTTATTTATTATCATTGGAGATTGATGAGTTGTAGATCTTGCGATATGGCGTGGCAGTTCGCAGAGACGATTCTTTCCATGCCATGTAAGATGTGAAATCTTCCATAAAATAATTTGTTGAAACTGATCCGTAAATGAATTGTAGGTCTTTGATATTTACGTAGTAATATTATATTTGAGAAAAGATGATTAATCTGAAAAATATAACAAAACGCCAGATAAAATTATTTTTGATACCATACAATGCAGCTCATTTCTAATAACGCAACAACGGTTTGAGGCATCGATAATCACGAGTTCTCCAGCAGCGTAAGAGGTTTTCATTAAGGTCCAAGTTAACCCATGATATCTTTCCCCTTATACTCAAAAATCCAATTTCCGTCTTCCGAACC
>NW_027296940.1:0-1001 GCF_016086655.4 Lepeophtheirus salmonis | reverse complement strand
CATAAATCTTGAATAATTCCCATTCCATTTCACCCATAGCATCAAGTGCTGCTTTGAAATCTTCTTCGTTCAAAGTTGTCAAATTATCGAACGTTGTCGTTGCTCTTGACCTCTTCAGTGTTTGATCCTTCCCCTAGGTCAGATTCTTCTATGACTTGAGATACTTCAGTTTCACCTTCATCTTCTTCACTTAACTCTGCATCATTAGCAACACATTGTCTGCCTTGAGGAGGTGAATTGTCGTCATCACTATCGTCGTTGCCACCGTTTCTCCTTGCTCCATCTCGTTCCGGGGCAGCTGCACTTGGTTCACGTCTAGGCTCGTGAAATCGTATTGTTCAATTCAGATCAAATATTTTGACGGATTCATTTGTGTAAATCGGAGTAGTCGTCATGTGGTAGGTGGATTACGGACAGAAGAGAAGCCTATTTAATTCACTCTGTCACTTCACCAATCCCTAGATCGATATCAATTCGTAAAGAGTTCCCTGGATGGATGAATGATCATGTTTACTGCCTGCCTATGCGAGTAGTATGTATTGCCAACAGATGAGTTGTGAACACGTTAGTAAGTTTCTGATCAAATAGAAAAAGTTCAAAAGCAAGTTTTACTCAAGTGAATTTCTATCCTCTGTCTCATATTCCATTAGGATTTGTCTCTGTCCGAAGATGTCTTGCTATGGATTGCTGTCCTCCAGAGTTTTTTTAATGAACACCAACTAATGTGGATATAATACGATGTAAATCATACCTTTTATAGGCCCTCGTGTCAAACTACATACTGAACATAACAATCATAGCAATAAGATTTGTGGAACTGTATCATAACGACCTCTTCACTGCCTCAGGTCTCCATAAAGTTTCCCTAAATTTCCCCGTCGATGTAACTTCCGACTATGATATTGATAATTAGTTGATTGGGCTGGAGTGTAAGAAAACAACATCATTTTGCTAATTATATTGCTCATGTTGGATTTAAATATTTTAATATATGTAGCAAA
>NW_027296939.1:0-1845 GCF_016086655.4 Lepeophtheirus salmonis | reverse complement strand
TTTAGATACTTTAGATAATATATATGCGAAGTTATATTAATACATGTATAATAATTATAGTTTTTATTATTTAATGAAGAAAATCTTATAATAAATATTAAATATAATATAACACATTCCTCTTTACTTTATAAATTTATTTTCTTAAACTTAAGAATTCATTGATGAGCTAGAAGGCACAGTCCTTAAATGATATAACTTAGCTTATTCGTAAAAATGTATGTCGTTGATATCGTATCATAAGACATACGTCATAGCCAAATAAACCAACAATAACATTGAATAAAAACGATGAGAAGGTAGGTCGGAAGTCCCAATCGAAAACATCACATTACTCCGTTTCTATCGAATGAATATTTGAAATACAGGTATCACTGAAATCAATAGAAAAAGCTACATCAAATTAAGGTAATTATCTCCTTCAAATCTAAATTTTTGAAATCCTTTAACATACCTAATAGCATAGGCTCTGACTTCAATACGCTCCCATATACTGTAATTAAAGGGCTCAGGCAAGGATGAAGGCAAAAAGTGTTTCAGTCATTATATAGCATTTTAAGAGTATGGACAGGTGATAAAAAAATACATAGTTGGATTCACCAGCAACGTCCTTCATCCAAGAAATGTGTTTATTCTTAAGTAAATCATTGTATAAGGCCCATTTCTTGATATATAAAACTGTGTTTTGTTCCTCAAAACGACAATATTATAGACCAGATATACTGACGTCGTGGATCCCCAAGGTCCTCTCATTTCATGAGACGGTGCATTATTCAATATCCTAGTTTACCGGGATACATTGAATTCTTTACAAATTTCGAACATTTTGGCATTGGCGTCCACAGCATATCTGAGATCTAATTGTGGATTTCGTTTGGCATCTAAAAAATGAGTTTATATAATATTTGAAAACTTTTTTTTTGTTGGGTAAACTCTGAAAAATAAAAGCCGAATATTAAATAATAATATTAATTTAGGGAATCTCTAAAAAATCATTGATAAAAGTGTGTCATAATTAAATTTACACCCGGTATTGATAAAATTCGTACATATACTTTTTCTAAATCTTTCCTTTTGTTAATTAGGGCAGGAGCGATATGCCTACGTTTCGAATGAATTATTTGAGTTATTTGAAACTCTGGTCTGACGAAGGGGACTACTACTCCAAAAATATTCATAAAATCCAACTTCCTTACGTTCCCATTCCTGAACCTCTTCCACCTGACCCTGAAATCCTCAATCAGAGAAGACAAGTGATCGCAAAGAGATTAATTGAAATCAATGCCCGTAAATGAGAGGAAAAAGTATAAGTTATAACTAGCCAATATATCCAGCTTTGACCTACTTACACAATATTTCTTTCAATGAAATCTTGCTCATCGAAGATAAAAACATCTTGAAGTATCTTGTCACTGCCACCAACTTTTTGTATCTGCCTCTGAAGTGAAGGCTCCTACGATCAAAATAAGAAGTATGATAGAGCGTGCAAAGATAGCAAAAAATAAAACTTTAAAGGAAGATGAGAACTGTGAGGAATTGCTGGACCCCTGCTGCTCCGAGCCCAAAAACAGAAGAGGAGATATGTGCGAGACTGAGAAACCCGAGCTTGATGCTTGGTTGGGTGATATCAAGCAAAAAAGGTTTGATAGTTCACAAAAATTATTAATTACCACTACAAAGGTACAATTTTAGAAAGGGAATCCTTTATAAAAGAGGCGCAAGGCAACTGCAAAAGTTATTAATTACCACTACAAAGCTACAATTTTAGAAAGGGAATCCTTGATAAAAGAGGCGCAAGGCAACTGCGAAAACAGCAGCTAGCAAAATGAAGAACAGTGCATGATA
>NW_027296938.1:0-16925 GCF_016086655.4 Lepeophtheirus salmonis | reverse complement strand
GGGTGATTTTGGGTACAATGTACGTGTTCCATGCGCTTATTCTATCCCATGTGTATAAACTTAGGTAAGTGTAGTTGCTTAAAGCTATTTTTATCCTTGAGAGGATTTCTTTATGATTCATCAACATGCTATAGGAGCCAACCTATGATCCTAATAATTTGAGATTTTTTCCAAAACTAAATTGTTGCTACTTTTTGGGTAAATTGGGGCCATAAGGATATACAAGTTTGGTTTTCTTTTCATTCACAAAAAGAACAGATTTATCGGAAAAACTTTGCAATATTATATACAATTACAATTTATTACAATTATTAATACAATTTTATCAGTGAATTACAATTGAAGGTTAAAAAAGGTTATCATATCTATTTTTTCATTGTATTATACGATCAATTTACATCTACTTTGTTATTTCCATGAAGACTAGTCACACCACGAGAGCCGTCAGGATCGTGTTCTGGTTCACATGCAGGGCCGATCTTCTTTTGTTGTTTTGAAAACCAACTTATGGGAGACAATTGTGAAATTGACAATGCCTCTTTTGATTGAATCCAGATCTAGACCAAAAGGGCAAAATATTTTTTTAGAAAGAGTACCTCTAGAATTTGTTGAGGAGTCAGTTTCTGGGAGTCTTAAAATATCTTTTGGGGACCGACCTTTCCTCCTATTAGTCTTGGGGGTAAGATTGTGCTGTTTTGTCCGTCTACTCTTCTTAGAGCAGATTCATCTTCCCTAGGCCCTTGTTCCACTTCAGAGGTGGACAATTTCTGTCCATCTGTTTTATTAGTGAAACTTCGTATTTTTTATTCCACCATGCCTTTCTCCCTCGTTTGGAGTTCTGCAGTTTTTTTAAAGTCCGTTTGTGCAAGCAAAATTCTTTTGCTAGCTTTTCTGCGCTCGAACGTACCTGATCAATTAGAGAAATTAGTTCAAAAGTTTTATTCGATTTATTTTCATTAATAATTCTGATTTTTTTCTTTTAGAACTTGGGTGTATTCGCCTCTCGCATAAAACATATTTCGCGTTGTAGTCTAACTAACTTGGAGATTAGCAAGACTTTCATCTACAGGTACTATTTGGAGGATATTCAAAGGATCCCCAATCACCTCAAAAATATATATTTGAGGTACTCCATTTCATTTTGTATTTATTGAAGCATTCCTCCGCTTCTGAGTCTCCAGGATTCTGTATGGGAGTCAACAACGACAAACAAATTGACAACCAATTTCTTTCTGCCTGCTTTCGTCGACTCTTTTAAAAGTTCTAAGATTTCTAAGACAATATTGGTCCAAATTAAGTCAAGTAGAGAAAACAGATTTTTTAAACTATGATTCACAATCTTGGGTATTTCAATTTATCTCGGAAATTGAAATTCAATGCCCCTAATAACTATATTAGTATATTAGTATAGTATAGTATATTAGTGACTTCAAACTAATTAATTGTATAACTACGTGCAATGGCTACATAAAACTAAGGATGCCATTTTTGTAAAGAAAAATTAAGACACTCTTTTTGGAGGTAAAACAATGTATATGATGAAATCAGGTATATGATAACAGGATCGGATATCTGAGGGAGCCAGATTCCGACAACACCCAATCAGAAGAAAGGGAAATTTGACACAAAATTGAGTGTTCAATAATCCGTCTGAATCTTGCAACAAAGGATACATAATTTTGACACAAATTTTGATATCTTAATCTTCCATTCAAGCAAAATTTTTCTCAAATTTGCACCAACTATCAATGTGAACCTTGAACTCTGTCTTTTAGGATGTTTAAAACTACTAATAAAGATCGAAAGCAAAAATTAACGGGGCAAAAAAATGTCTTAAATCTTGATTTATCCATATAATATAGCAAAAAAATTTTATTCAATTATGATAGATATGTTAGATGCTTTAAATTATCCTAATAAAACTTCGGAGAAAAATAATTTTACGGGAATCTTTCTCAAAGTAAAAATAACCGAAAAGAACTCAGAAAACAGTCCCTACTAAAGAGTGCTTTTTTCTGTTCCCTAAAATATTCTTAGAAAGAGAATTAGCTTACTCTATATTAAATAGTCTTTCTCATATGTCATTTGTCTATTTGAACCTATATCTAGAGTGTTTGATATACACTAACTATATTAGTAATAGTACAAACTTATTTTTAGCCAATGAAAACTGAAATGACCAACTATTCAGTGGCTAACAAGGCTCTCAACCTGCTTCAGAGTCACTAACGGAACAAAGACTAAAGAATCTCAACGATAGAGAAAGAGTTGCGACCATTATTATGGATAAAGTATACCTACTGGTAAGCTGTAAGCTATATTTTTCATTTTAGAGAACAGTTTGTGAGTATATGTAAAGGAGGGAAGTTTTAAAGTATGGAACATGGAAGAGATACTCTAACCAAGACATTGCTTTGTGTCAAGAGCTTAATTAACAAATATGAAAACAATATTATTAATTAGGAAATAATTTTTTGGAAAAATCATTCTACCAAGTTGTAGAAGCAATAACACCTGTTGGTTTTGAGCCAGTTGCATCACTGATGAATGGATATTCAGCAAACAGAAAATTCTACACTCAAGGGCTATGCAACAGCACATTGGATACCCATATATTGATAGTGTGACAAAGTTATTACTGTTATTTGATTCAATTAAAATAGAAGGCCTTCTTGGGGAAAAAGTTTGATGGGGATGAAATTATTGCTGAATTTATCTATGTAACAAATTAATAAAATATCTAGCAAACAAAACCTGTAAAGTACTCAAAAACAAACGTCCAGCTAGCAGGTGCCATGTTCCATGAAAGTACCATTTATGGCCTTGAATTTTATGCAAACAATGGTTATCCTGAGTTCCAAACAAGGCGCTGGTGACATTTATTCAACGTTAAATTTTCAAATACATGGCTAAAAAAGAAAGATCCGAATAGTGAAAGCATAGCACCGTTTAATTTTGAAGAAATAAATGCTTTTTGCAAAAAAAATTATTCATGGGTTGGAGAATTTTGGATAAAGTAAAGAAGTTTAATTTTGAGAAGAGATGAGCTCTATGATAATAATTTGGTTTTGAAATATATATTTATTTAATGATAATTGATTGTATTATTTATCATTTCTTGATAAATGGTGAATTTAAGTTCGTAGCTTGTGGTCCAAAGATGGACAATTTGTCCTGTAACTAATTTAAATTTCATTATATTCATTTGTAGAAAAAATTAGTGATATTTGCACGTATTTATACTAATACGTAGGTTTATAAGTGTCCCCCCCCCCAAATGTACTGGTTACATTTTGGTTTAAGCCCATGTATTAATAGTCATTGCATTGCAGTACATAACAATGCCAATAATAAACACTGATATTTGAATTAAATCAAAGTAATATGTATTGAAAATCCCAAAAATTGTTAAATTAGATATAATATAATGTAAGGATCCCATACTCGTTGCAGAAAGAAAAAAGTTTGAGGTGTTTATAAATGTATAAGGATGTAGTAAAATATTTGTATACATTTTAGGTCTATATAAATAATAAAACAAGGCAATAGATAATACATTTTTTATAGACAATAAAATTTAACTCCTTCTTTTGTTAATCCTATTGTGACAACTAGTACATAATTTACGATTTCCTTAATATTAATGAAAAAATTTTCAATTTTATAATCTTGGTGTTTTGAGAAAAATTGTACATTGTGACGATAGTTTTTACATCAATTAAATTTATTTATACTCAACAAATATAACAATGAAAATTAACTATAATTACATTCACATAGTTGCATTTAGACTAAATAAACACAAATCATTCCAAAGAATTTTGTTAAAAATAAAAATCTTAAGAACATTATAGTTCAAATTTTGTTACCTGTAAAAAAATTAACCAGTACATATTTATATGGATGAGTTAAGTTCCTTCGTAATTTTTTCGTACTTTAGTTTAAACTCAAGAAAATGGTTGAAAAAAGAACAAAAGACCTGAAAATTAACACTTTCCTATTAATGCTTTTATTTTTGTATTATTTCTGAGTCAAATAGTTCTAATATTTGCTTATTTAAAAGTAAAAAACATAAATATTTCACTTACAAGTTTCTTCAAATCATTTTTTAAGAGATATTTTTATTTAAATGTATAAAAAATCGAGACATAACTAACTAAAAGTCTAAGTGAAATAATTAATAACTTATTACAATTATATATTATACGATTTTTAAGAAATACTACTGACGACAAATTAAGTATTAATCGTTAGAATAACTCATGAAATATAAAATTTCAATAAATTATTGGGTATTTTAGTATAAAAGTTGCGATAATACCACGCAACCTTTTGTAAGTTTTTTTATGATTTGAAAATATATTAAATAACTAAGTATTTATCATTTTTTTAATTATAAAGCAACTGTGATTAGGTTCAGAAATAGCTATAAAAATCATATATGCCACATTAGGGACGGCCTTATCTCACTAACATACAAGTTTACATTGTATTTTGTTGTAAGCTGTTCATTTATATGCTTCTTTTCTATCAATTCGTGTTAAAATGTGAATAATTTCCGGCAATGGTTGAACTGGGGACAATTGGCTAATATAGGTTAATATGGTTGCGATTTAAATTCGTGGCGTACATTATTATCATTGTGAGACAAAAAAAAATTGGGGGTAATATCATCGTGAAGCAACATCATTGTAAGCAATATAACTTTAATGCTAGTTAATATTATCGTGTGCAATTTCATTGCAGTTATGTTATATTCTGGCATCAAACTATTGAATTATAGAAAAAATCCCCAGCATCAAGGCACCCTGCTCAAAATAAGGCTCAGCCACGGGTTTTTATATTAGTTGAAATTGTAATTTCCACCGGCGTTAATGCAATTTAGATATATTTATTAAGGAAACAAAAGGTAATAAATGAAGGGATTATTCTCAGACACAATGTGCACATTTTACTCCATTGATTCCCTGAGGGCCGATTATATTATCAGCATTAGAGTTAATTAGGTGGAAATGGTTCCAAGGATGAAGATATAAAAGGGATTTGGCATCAAAGACAGGCAGTTCATCTGGACAATCCGTGGGCCAGAATGTATTTGGGATATTATAAGGGGTACTTGAGGGTCAAAGAAGCGACAGCGTTAGAATTTGACATACTTTCAGGACCAGCAGTTTACCTGTACAACTTGTGGGCTGGTGAGTATTACAGGATATTAAATGGGGTATTTCATGGGATGTTTCTTCCTAATTCAATAGTATTATTGTCAAATTGTTTTTAGGTATATCGTGGGGGGGCATTGACTCTCACTTTTTAGAAAGCAATAACAATAAAAAGTTATTTCATTATGGTGTCAACAATATTTGGTGTTTACTATTTAAAACTATATCAACCAGTTCTGGGGCTACTGGACAGAGGGACTCCATTTGAGTATGAGTAATTTCAAAAATGAACTCTTCAGATTGTAATTATAAGAACTACTTCATGCATTCGAACAAATAAAAATCTGATGCTTCAGATTTCTGGATTTTTCTGACATATATGAATTTTGAATATTTATTTGTGCTAAAATATATATATAAACGTTTCACTTAGTTGGCAAAACACCGCCATGGAGTCAACAACAGAAGCTTTCAACCCAATTACATTTTCAGAGGCAGAACGTAGGTGCGTTGTTGTGTTGATTTTAGTGAACAAGGATCTGGATCTTATCAATGTTGAAGTCTCAATAATTACGTTTGGCCTCCTCACTCCCCTAATCTGAATCCAATGGACTATTTTGTCTGGATATAACTCAAGGTGACTATATATAAAGGTGAGTCAGCAAGGAAATTCTACACTTATGTTTTTTATTAAAAAAAGATGAAGGAAAATTTAATGACGTCACTGTTGAGGCACATAGCACAATAATTTTAAAATCCAGACTTAATTCATTGTAAGGCAACACAAATTAAGTAAATAAATATAATTAAAATTCGTTTATAGTACAAAATGATAAAGTTAGGACCATGCCAAAAAGTATAAAAAACAAAAATATTTAACTTATATTGATATTAGTATCTATAAAAGTAAATCCTTTCCAATACTTATTTCGATTGTTATGAAACTTGACGATATCCTTGCTGGATACTTTATTGAATAATAATAATTTCGGAACTAATTATTTAAAAAGAATAAAATTAATTTGCATATTAATAATAAGAGAGAATTTTGATGCTATCTTCAAAGAAGCCAGGTTCATACTTAAAATCTTGTAAAAAGATTTATTGAGTCTGACGACTGGGCAATGGAAGAAGTTTCCTGGAACGTAAATATTCAAAGGCTTGAGAACTAATGCTTCGTAAGATGAGGGCAGAGGTTACATCCTCTTTAGAGTATCCTCGATTGAAATTCTTTAAGGGATCTATAATTCTGTTTACTCGGATTTTGGAGTGGCTCTTTTCTAGGGTGGTCCATATTAAATTTTGTTTAAACTTCTTTGAGTTTAGTAACTTGCACTTGGTTTTGTACGGATACAATTCTCTTTCCGTCAAAGAAAGTTATTTTTACAATATTTTGCATTTGCGCTCTCAAAACAAATACCCTTTTGCAGTCTCAAAGCGGACTTCTTTTTCAAATTTGTAAACATGAATCTGAGTGCTTTGCCTCTTGGTGAAAGACTCTTGTTGGTACTCAGTGATCCCGCTACAAATTTACAAAAGCCCTTTATTATCAGTCTCTATTTCCAAGTCCATACTGGTTTACTGGACCTTACTTGCTTCCAATAGTTGTTTCACAAACTCTTTTCTTTCGCAAGTTTCCTTACGAACATCTCTGGAGGATTTTGGTTAGTTGCAGACTGATTTGCAGGGATTACTTGATGATTTTTCAAACAAAAGTGCTTCCCTATGTTTACAAGATTACAAAGCAATAAAAGAAAACTGATTATTGCTTTCAACATGACTGGACACCTGCACATACGGGAAAAAAATGAATTTCTTGCCGAAGGGCTTCTGGCCACTGCATAGCCTTGACCTGAATCCCCTTGAGTTTAGCATCGGATGGCAAATTGAAAACAATAATAATAATATTAGTCCAATTGGTTGAGGAAAGAGTGGCGATCAATGTCAACTCACTACGTTGTCAACGTGTTCCGGGATCGCGTGGAGTGTGTGATTGAGGACAAAGGTGCTCCAATTCATAAATGATATTCTCTAATAAGTAATAAACAATTTCCAATGAAAAAAAATTATATAGAATTTCATTTAAATCCACAAGGTGTAATAAATTGTTCAACGTTCATTATGTTCCAAGTCTTTCTGACGGCCCGCTACATACATATAAACATTCTTTTTACGTATGAATGGATAAAATTTTAAATTCATATTGCATAAATAAATATATGAAATTAACCGTAAAAATCTTTCCTAAACCCCTAATCAATAACTTGTCAGCGTTGGGGATCACATTGTTTTATCATTTAACCGCAAAAAGACACTAGATTACACAATGAGCAAGGAACAAGTAACATCATCATGGATCATAATGGAAACTCCACTAGAACTGGACATGATTGACTGTGAAATAAAACCTCAAATACTTCATTTGAGCTCTCATGGTTGGGTTTTTGTTTTATTTTTCTTGGGCAGTCAAGCAAGTTTGTAAAGCCCTTTGTAAATCTGTGTTTTTAAACCTTAAATAATTATTATCATAATTATTTAAAGTTCGTATTATGCTTTGTTCATTACTGTCTTGTCTTTAAAAAAAAAAATAAGTAGATTTTACATTTACATTTAGTGTCACTGGGTGCCTTGACATTTCATACACTTTTGAAAGATGCCCTTACTGAAAAAGTTTGTGAAACTCGGATTTAATGTGTTTCCAGTTTGGGAGTGAGAAAATCCGCCCTAGTAATTTTTGTGCTTCCAAAATTTAATAATCTTCCAAACAAGACTCATTAAAATCACATAATCTCTTTATTCTGTAAAAGTATAAGTTTGTTTATTGGATAAATCATACAAATAGCAGAGAAGGAGATTAATATTCAATCTGAACTAATTAGAGGGAGGTGAGAATTAAAAGAAGGGTTTCTTCAAGTAGTAATGATAAGTAACAGCCCCTCCAAAAATCCCAAATAACACCATAAAAATCCCAAGAGCAGCCATTGATCCTGTAAGAAGTATGTTTAATATAATAGTTATTATATATATATTTAAAACGTTTTCATGAGACACCAGATTTGTTGATTTCAGACATTTTGGGGGCCTTTACAACCATTTTTTTAACACAAGGAATACTTTTTTTTCATTAATATTAAGGAAAATAGTGAATTATTGCTCTATATATTGATGCCATAATTGTAAAAACGCTCTATATGTCTAAAGATGGGTTACCACATATATCATGCGTATATAAGTGTATAATGTTAAAACGCAAAAACTTTGCATTTCATAATCTTCAAACCTCAACACTTTACACTGTCAAAAGACAGAGGCTCTATGATTTAAAGGGTTTAAAGTTTATGCCAATTTTAGTCATTTTTATACTTCCAAATTTAATTTATCAGGGTATTTCACTTTTAGAAGCAAAATAAATTTAAATCCCTAAAAATCTTTATTTTGAAAGGAAGGAAAGATGAGGTATGAAAAAGTAAAATTAAAGAAAAAAGAAAAAAAATGGAAAATTCCTAGAAATTAAAGATGTGTGTGTACATTAAATATGATAGACGTTATTCCAACCTATAAAAAAAATTTAAAAGTATTTTTCTAAAGGAGGCAGCACAATTGTCTCAATCGCCTTCAGATATATATCTTGTTTGACCTTCAGACTTGTCCTGACTTTTCTGATCGACTTTTTACGGTCCATGACGGATCTGGAATCATCAGTCTCCATAAGAGCCTTACTAATCGTTTCTCACTCCGGATTGGGAGATCAATAGTGTTGTGTCGGCACTAATTTTGGGTAAGTCAAGCCACACTTGTCGGTCCTTAAAGAAGGTAAATTGATCTCTCGTGACATTATTGAGAAGGGGTTTTCCTTTTTTTCAATTATTCCGTTTTATAATAGAAAAAATTATATAACTAAGTAAAACTATAATATGTTTATATGCTTAATAAACCATCAACATTTGTAGGAAAAAATGCAAGGACCGACAGGACCAGTAATAAGAGTGGAATAGACTGAATAAATAAGGACCAACATAAAACAGGAGAGCCAGTCACATTTGAGACCTCCCGATTTGAAATTTTCATTCTCTTATGGATAAAAATCATCGACAGGATGCAACGCCATTAATCATCTATAAATTTAATATTATGATGACGAAAACTAATGACTGACGATGACGAGACGAGACAAGACGAAGTCAGACGAAACTGAAAATAGCTGACGAAGTTAACACTGGTAAACATGTAGGCTTTATTGCACTGACTTATCACTTTTGGACAAATACAGATACTACATAGCAATCATATGTTATCGATTGCAAAAGAATTCGTGGAAGTTATATACCAAAGCTAATTGAAAATAACTAAGTATTATTTTTTATGAGTTTGAAGTATGGGACAAGATTATTGAACGAATAACTGACAATGGAGCAAACATAATGAAGGCAATAAATGATATGAATATTCCCCATATCTCATGTTATACCAATAGTCTCAACGTTGTGGTGAAGGAATCTATTAAATCTAATTAAACTCTCACAAGAATGAGATAGTTAATCTTACTAAGAAAAGTCAAAGATTAGGAGAGAAACTAGAGGAATAACAAAAAAGGTTAGGTTCAAACAAGTCAAAAAGCTGCTACAAGAAATGCAAACTATATGGAACGGATTCTATCTTATGCTTGAACGCTTACAAGAGCTGAAAGAACCAATTTCTTTTCTATTGTCGCAGCCAGAATTGGATTTGGGAAACATTAGCGCTGAACATTATTTTATCATTAAGCATACTGTCAATGTCTTGAAGCTTCTGTATGAGGCAAAAACACAACTTTCTGGAGAGTTGTTTGCTACTGTCTAAAAAGTAATACCTTCGACAAATTAGTTACTAAAATACTATGCTAGCACTAAAGTATTTGCTCCTCTTTGTAGTATAGACAGACAATTGTCAGGAAAAATCTGTTAACAAGTACATATATGAAAGATTTAGCAATATTGAAGAGATGAATGTTTTGGCTATTTCAAGTCTCCTTGATCCAAGGTTTAAAGACAGATTATTCAGAGAGAAAGTGAGCAAACGAAGAGTTGTGGAAGCATTAAGTTCAAAATTGATCAAACTGTATGAAATGAAAATACAAGATTCCAAATTGATAGTAAAAATCTATTCTTTATAAACCTCATATGAGTCTTCAAGTTTGAGGGCTTCTTTTGAAAAAAAAAAAAAAGAAATTGAAATATTTAAAAGAATAAATAGTGAATTAAATTTTTTTCTTTATTTCAATATCGATTAATTAATTAAAATATCGTTGCTGACGTAAAAATAAAGTCATAGATTCTTTTTTACATCGTATTTTTATGATTGATTTCGTACCGACATAAGTGAAACCCTTAAAATGACTTATCAACCAACCTCCAATATTAGGAATTGAAAAAATAGGGGTGTTCGTAAGAGCCAAAAGTCATAAACACATTTGAATATGGTTATCAACGACGTAGCTCAATTGACAACTTGATTTGGAGAAATTATTCTCTTGAACTCAATGTGCGTAGGTTTGGGCCCCGGTTATACATGTTGGTATGTTATTTTAAAGAAGAAATAATACTGACCATTGTCCATGTGATTTCCCGCTCTCCCTGGCCCGAGCAACGCGGAGTAACACTTTTCTATTAAAATTATTAAATATTAGATGTAGATTTCTTTAATATAAATGAAAGCTTCTATTTTATTATTATAATAATAAATATGAAAAAGTAATCATCCCCTGTTACTGTATATAGAGGATCGATTGGCCTTCCTGCTATTATTAGGGGTCCTCTAAGGCAAATCTTTCCTTAGTAGTATCCGATGTCAATCAACTAACGATTGTAGCCCATCCACTGGTCTTGAAGAGCTTAAGGAAAACTTATGTAAAATATTTGAAAACACTCGTGAGTAGTTGTCTCTCATGCGACGGATATCGTTCATATTAACGACGGTGCTCGTCTTCGTTATATATGTAGGGGCATGTACGTTTGGCTCCTGCTCAACATGTGATGGAAGAGCTTTGAACCATGGAACCATTAAAAAGGTGGATGGTCAACTCCGATGGTTACCGTGATTAAACCAAAAAAACAATATACAAATTTATATTACAACTAAAGTATCACTAACCATATTATAAAAATGCTTCTTAAAGTTGCTTATTGCATTGAAAAAAGTCTATGACCAACTTTATTTGAACAGAAATGGATCACGTAGTTGTCGTATCTTAATAACTAATCAATTTATCCAGCTATATATATATGAAGATTGACAGTGCTTTAAAAACATATTTATGGTTTGGTTGAACCATTTGTTTTGGGTAAGAAATAATTTTTAATAATAAATATTTATATGTATGAATACTGCAGGGGAAATGGTTTAAAGTCACAATATTTGCTGAACTTTATAAGCACTACACATCCATAAACCATTAAATGTCAAATTTTATTAAATTATTATTTATGTTATTAATATAGCTACCTATTAAACCTCTCTTTTTGCCCAATCCCATTAATGAAAATAAGACGATATTATGTTCAAAATGTTTTATATCAAAAATATGATCCAGGTATCCATTATTTAACTGGTTCATGAACTTTGATACCATACTCAAAGGTCTTCAAAACGATTTTTAGCCAATGTCATCATAAGAAGAACCTTGGAGCTCAGAGTTAGATTGTGTTATAGATCTAAAATTTCATTTTTGAGTTTTCTGATAATAGGTAATTTAACATTCCAAAGGGTTATTCAAATCGGATTTAAAAAAATCAAGTTTAAATTTTCCATGGAATGACAGATATAATAATGTAAAACAAATGGTTCAAACGAATACAATTATAAGTCGCATATTTCTTTATTTCCTACGAAATCTTTTACATATTGACACGACGTAAATTTATTACAAAACTCATTATGAGTGTGAAACCCCAATTTAATAATATTGAATGAAATAGTTTTGTTAGCCAAATTATCTTATATTTCAAAAGATAAGTATAAATTCTTAAAACTATAATTATATCATTTGACATTTTTCAGTTCTATTCATGGGTGTATTTGCAGCACAATGAAAAGCCTTTGAAAATTCGGGTCTATTAGACAAAGGTCCAATAACACGATACTTGTTCGGAGAATGATCATCAAATATTTCGTTGAAAATGTATTCTGGATTATATACAGAACACCAAAGATTTGCACTACTTATCCAATAGAGTTGTTCCTGGGTATAATTTAGCCCTGGAAGAAGATCTTCATCATGTACATCATTCTTGATGGCTGAGACTAGAAGAGATGATAAATAATGATTGAATTTTATGTAAAACAAGAGAAAACAGAATATTACGATATGCTTTATGTGCGACATTAATTCCAACATTATCTGCCATGTTCTCACTAAGCAAAAATTCTCCGTTTAAGGGTGTATCATCAGAATGTTCATAATTATTATACTGATTAATCAGACATTGCTTCTTGTCCTCAAACATTGTGAGTGTGGCATTGCTCCACCAATTCTCTTCTTCTCCTTCAAAGGCATAATATATTGGTTAATAGGGAAAATTAGTATTCGACGTACTAAAAATACCTTTTTCGTTAATTGTTCGTCCATGAACATCGAATGCATGTGTGATTTCATGGCCAGCGATGAAAGCGAGGAGTGCAAAGTTAATATATTTTGGACGATCTTCTGCATATATTATTCCTCGAATTATACCGGCGTAAATTTCATAAGCATTTACCAATGATCTATAAGCTCCATTACCAATTGCAATCGTTCCACTCTTTGTCCAGTGGTTTTTGGTGACCTGAAAAATGAAAAAGTTTTTTTCACAAATAAAAATTAATAACATAATGTTTAAAAATACCGGAACTCGAAGTAATGAATAGTCCTTTGTTTTTGAGTAATGCATTAATGACAGCATATTTGTAAAGTGTTTGTCTTTTTTCCAAAGATTGAAGCCCCTGATGGTATTTCTTCATTTCCACATCACTTAATAGTTCAGGTGGGTATCCTATAAGAATCTTCATTTTCCTCATTTTTACCTCAGCTCGCTTCTTGGTCTCATCGTCCATCCAACTAACCTCACTTAAACTCTTTAAATATTCATTTTTCAAATACGTATCAAGCATTACAGATAGATCCTTTGGTATTTTAGCCAAGTATCTTCGAATATACATCGAACTCATTCCTATTCCAATGGACTCTTCGACTATTTTGTAACAAACTTTAGTACGATCCGTCTCTGGTGCGTAGCCAAAGACAGGAGTTACAAAGTTATTTGCAATATCTTGTGCTTCCTTATTTAGGTATAATAAGGAGTCTTCTACAACTCTCCAAAGCATATAATTTGCTTGGACTCTAATTGGGGTCTTTAAAATTAAATTTTTCAATTTTTCAATGTACGAACGTCCATATACCACAACTTCTTCCTCCTTTTCCACCTAATAAATTACATAATTTAAGTATTGATAAAAAATTTTGAATGGTTAAATTTCAAATTAACTGACAAAAATACTAGAGTTTGAAATCATGCCGTTAATATAGCTTTGCCAATCAATGCATCCGTCTAATTTCCTTAAATCTTTAACTTTCATCAATTCATATTGATCCGTTAAATTTGGATCCTTAATAGATATATTCATCAAGCTTTTTGAAATTCAAAGACTTGAAGCATCTCTTTTCTGGCTTTTTCTTCCGTTGCTCCCAGTAAGACTGCCATATTTACCATATATTGAATATATTCCTATTCCATATAAAACTTGTTTTATAAATTTTTGTACATATTTTATCAATTAACTTACTATAATACTATCATTTCCAAATTGGAGTAAAAACTTGGAAAATCCTACATATGGCTGATCCAACGTTATAATTCTCTTGTTAGGGTTTTTGATATCCGTTTCGACCAAAAAATTAAGAAAATACTTTGCGGAAAACCCCAATTTTCTTAGTTTGAGGGTTTCATTGTACCATCGATAGGTTTGACGTGGTATAGACCAAGAGTCACATTCAATAACGGGCCATCCTCCCATTTGCTTTAAGATATCCTTCATTGGAGTTACACCTAATTCTTCTATTTTATTTTCATCAATGCATGTCTTGTAAAAGGTTTTCATATCCTTAAATATCTGTAGTTCTGATGAATTGAGTTCTTCATTCATTAAATCATTGATCTAAAACAAAAACAAAAAAAAATGCTATATATATTAACATAATGGACAAATCAAAGTTTTTATTTAAATTAATATATTTCAAATGGCCACTACCTACAATGAAACATCCAATAACAAGCGTATTTCTTTGTTTATTTTAAATCTTTTGATTTCAATATTCAGTTTTATTAATATTGGATGCACTAGTCCATAAGCTCTGGTTAGTTTTTTATACATCCAATCCTGTTTTTAATACATTTTGATTTTTTCCCCAGTATTTTAACATTCTTATAGTTTTGAAACAACTTTTAAAAATGAAAAAAAAAAAAAAACTAATTTAACTTGAAAATAATTGTATTTATTCTTTGGAAAATTTTAAATTTATATCAAATGTTAGCTTATATTTTATATGTGATCATTCCATTCTGAGAAAACACAATTTTAACGTTAAGAAGTCACCGTATTTTAAGTGTTTTTATTTTTATTTTGTTTTTTTTTTTAAATAAAAGAACGCCTTGGTACAAAACAAAATTACAGATTTTTGATGAGCGGGCAAGTGCTACTAGAATTAAAAATGAAATTCAAAAGAAAAAATAAATTTTGTTCACATGTTTGTAAATTGGTTTTTGAATTTGCTTATAGTCTACAAAATCACATTTTTCATTATTAAATTACTTACATCACTAATTAATCCATCCTTGGTTTTGGTCAAGACGTTGACTTTTTCTTCGCCATTCGGAACAATGGTTTTGTTGATGAACCCTCCACAAGAAAATGCATAAAAATCATCACATGGGTTTACGGTACTGTCCATATTTTCTAAAATAGTTTTAGCTGTTTGTTGACAACCAATAGAATTGCAAACTTTATTTGCATTTATGAAGTCTTTGATTGTTGTAAGAACAATGATGAGTCTTAGATAAATATTCATTCTAGAGCATTATGATTTGAAAGGTAGTGAGCAATTAGGGTAATTGTAAACTATATAGTTTTAATTTTGTCAGCCATGACTAAACGAAATGTATTCGACAAGAAATGTTTTTTTTTTTTTATGACGATTACGGGAACAAAGTGAAAATGAAAAATCAAAAAATATTTTATTTTATTGACGATATCAAGGCGAAACTACGTATACGAAATATAATGATGATGGGATTAAATGTAATTGAAATAAGTGTGGCAAACTTAATACTGATACTAAACTTCTATATGGCAAATATTAGGGATGTATCGGTCTAAAATGTTGACTTGCCCTCCAGTCTCGTCCTCAATGTTTCGTACACATCGTAAACAAAAGCATGGGCCGCCTCATAAAACAACTGTTACTTAAGGACGTCATCATCTTTATGTCAGCTATTGAGGGGATCATCAATTAATCTCACCAATATTTTATGAGTATAAATATACTTTAATTAAGCCATAAGTTAATTATTATCCTACAAGAAGAATATTATTATTCAAAGTTTTAGTAAACTAAGATATTTTACTATAATATTCCTAAAAAAAATTCTTTCTTTGGGTTATCTTTGGACGGGACTGGACTGAATAAGACAAATTTTATGTTTCATATTTAGGACCGATACAAACTTACCTAATACATTACCTTGACAGTTTTTTAACAAGAAGAACCATTCAAAAAAGCTTGTTAAAGCTGTTTGGATTTGTTTGCTGGGAGTCGGGTAAAAGGACTTTTTCAGACTAAATTATAAGTAGTACAATTTAAAATTGAAACTCGTATTTTGAAACACATGTTGAGTCACAACATGTGTTTATATTTTACAAAAAAAATATGAATTCATTGTCCTCAATGTTGCCATTTCTTTTAAATAATTTTTGTGACGTAGATAAGTTTTATGATGTCCTTTTAGCGTCTTGAAAGTAAGGGCAAAAGTACTTAAAAGTACTCTAATGGCTAGTGTGTGTTGAAAAGTATACACTTGTGATTCAAATTTAGAATAGATAACAATTTTTGTTATTGGCCAACTTTGATATTTTCAATACAAAAAAAAAATCTTTAACATTGAATTAAAAAATTTTGTTGTCAGGAGAGCTCGCATACTGAAAATTTGTACAGGGATAGTTTGTACTAGGATTACTAGCACTGAGAAAATTTGAATTTGTATGAAATCCAGAGAGATGTGAACGATGTACTTCGTCTCTTCATTAATTTTCTTTCTTATTTGAAGAGGAGGAAGCAGGCTGTACAACGTCGTCACTCATGGGACTTGAATAACTAGAGGTATATATCTAGAACCTGCGATTCATACCTCAAATGGATCTCAAGTCAAGTTATGAGACCTTAACAAGTGATATATATACTCCTTCAACAAATTTTTAGGAGTATGTTCATAATTTGATATAATGATACTTGAATATCTAACTTTATTTTTAGTAATGAACTTTAGTGATATTTATAAAACAATTTGTATAATACAACTTTATATATTCATTTATTCCAATTAAGAATGTGAATCCGGCTCCCAATTTATTCATGTGTATGTATGGATAACCAATATTAATGTACATTCCTTTGTTAATGTTTAATTCCATTAATTGAACAATTTGTTTCAATAAATGTAAATATATATTTAAACACTACAGAAACTCTCTATATTCCTT
>NW_027296937.1:0-6612 GCF_016086655.4 Lepeophtheirus salmonis | reverse complement strand
GTAGAGAGCAGGGGCTGGGTGGTGAAGCAGCTGGTCTGCTTGAACAACAGGGGGCTGGGTGGTAGGGAGCAGGGACTGGGTGGTAGGGAGCTGGTCTGTGAACAACGGGGCTGGGTGATAAGGAGGTTTTAATTATTTCAAGAATAATTAACTAAATAACAATGTAAATTTCAAAATAGAAATTTATTATGAAATAGGAAGCCAAATCTATGATAGGAATGGCTTGAAAAATAGATGACTTAAACAGGATCAAGAATCATTAATTAAAATGAAAATCCAATAACAAGTTTTAACTTGGATCCATTATTCGTAAAATTTATATACGGGAAGGCATGATGCAACAATTATTGGAGAAGAAACAGGGAAGGCAATTCAATCTTCTTAACTTAACATTATCAAAAACGAACAATTTTCTATTTCAGCTCTGTATTTCAAATAAATATATAAATTTGAGAATAAAATCTAGGATAAATAAATAGTTTCACTTAGGCGTGATAGGGAGCAGGGTGATAGGGAGCTGGCTTGTGAGCAGGCTTGTAGGAGTCGTAATGGGGCTCTCCTTCGTATCTGACATCAGCAACATATCCAGAGTAAGCATCAGCCACGTTGTAGGAAACAATTTGAGTACGGCCATCGGGAAGGGCAACTCTGTATTCACCGTTGGTGGAGTATCCGTCTCTGTTCTCGTTGGCAGCAAAGTTGGTTCCAGCATAGTCGTCAGCAACGGCATATCCGTATTGGTAGACGGCGGGGCTATCAGCGTAGATCTTCAGCAGCGTGGTAGGAGAAGGCTTGTGGACAACGGGAGCTGGGTGGTAGGGAGCAGGTGCTGGGTGGTAGGGAGCTGGTCTGTGAACAACAGGGGCTGGGTGATAAGGAGCTGGGTGATAGGGGGCAGGTGTGGCTAGAGGAGCGTGGACTGGGGCATGAGCTGGAGCATGGACAGCAGCAATGGGCTTGTGGTCAGCAGTGTAGGGGTTGTGAACATCAGAGGGATCAGCAGCGGGTTGGCTGACTACGGAAGCATGGTGAGAACCATGAGGTTTGTGGATGGAGGTGTGGACGGGAGCAGCATGTCCTTGTTGGATGGTTTGATGGCTGGATTGGTTAGCAGAGGCAAGAGCCAAAAGGGCGGAAATAATAATGAAAACCTGGAAGGAAATATATAGATACTTCATTTATACTCATAACTCATAACCCTTACCTTCATTTTTTGATGATTCTTTATCAAGAGTCAATTATTTACTGTTGAATCTCATACATCTTGACTCTCCTTATATACAATTTTTTTGTATTTGACACAGATATTCACATATTTATTACCGGCAACACCCATTTATCTCTTCCTTTGAACGTCCTTATTTTCGTGTGCGTACGTTTTATTCATACCATTGACCAGGAGGCTTAAATAAAAATGGAATCATTAATAGCATTTATACATATATTTGACAAGATTACAGTAATATTTTGTTTTACTAATCTAAAAACTCTTAATTTTCATGAGTAAATAGATTTATCTTCGATTATTTCCTTGATTTCTCCGATGCTTACATCTCAAAACAGATTTTATTCATTACATCTTTGTAGTTTCAAAGAAATTATATCCATTCTTTAATTCGGGCATACGCATAGAAATAATGCATTTTTTAAATATTGATGTTCATCTTAGAATAAACGTCTTTAATAATTTTTTTTAATGTTTACTTTATAGTATCTTGAATGATTCAAATACCACAATCGTGTGCAAGATTTCTTAATTATTTTTTTTATAAATAACAAGTCAGAGAAATATTTTTTTTAGGCTAGGTGAAAAACCCTTTTCAAAAAGTTGCGATAAATTTTGTTTTTTCAAGAATTTTACATTTTTAATAATTTAGATAAAACAAGAATATTTATTATGAAATAACAAGCCCAATTTGGATGGGGATCTAGCTTGGAAGGCAGACGGCCCTGAAAACATATTTTTTAAGTACATAGGTGTCAAAATTAAGTTTTTACTCTATAATTTAGGTATGTTACAAAAGTGGGAGTCCTCTAATCTTTTTTTAAGTTGCTCGAACAGCTGATCGATAAGAACTTTCGTGACGCATAAACCGACATAAATATCTACAATAATTAATCATCAAATAGATGACTTTTTGTTAAAGTCATTACAAAAAATTTATCCTAATAATGTTTTGAGAGGGTTTAAACTATATTGGCATAGCAAAAATTCTAGAAAAAGTCGCGATATACAGCTTCATTTAATAACATAAAATGACCACCAAATTGGCTTCGACGTTTTTGGCTAAAAATGACCCTTCTAACTAATAGATAATTTTTTTTAAAACCTAAGGAAGTTTGAACATTTTTATAGTCATTAGTGAAAAAAATATAAAATTGAATGAAGTAATCTGTTTTTATAAGATGAAGTGTTTGTAGCCGCCAATGAATAGGAATGTAATGAACTGTATATTTGTGTGGTAATTTAGGACAAATTTCAAGTTCACAGAAATTTTTATAGCGCCTTAAGGAAGATTGGACATTTTTCAAGTCATTAGTGAAAAAAATATAAAAATTGGTTTACGGAATCAGTTTTTATGATATAAAGAAATTGTTATCGCTATAAATGATAGGACGACCTCTTCATCGTCAAATCCGCTTCACCGTTTTTGGCTTCCAGACCTTCTAACTACTAGATAATTGTTTTTTACCTCAGGAAGTTTCACCATTTTTATATTAATTGGTGAAAAAATTTGAAATTTAATCACAAATCAGTTTTCGCGTGATGAAGAATTTGTAGGTGGTACTCACTCGTGACCGGGCGTCATGTTTGTTTTGCTCAGTCATTTCCCGGTCACTGACACCTTGCACAATTCAAATTTAGGAAATGGGTAGGTTCGTGATCCAAACTAGGACAGTCCATAAATGTAGAAGGACATAATTTGAGTGATATAATAATTAACAATCTCCGTGCGTCATATTTAATACGACAGTCTTAAGAAACCGTTTCTTATTACGTGTGATTCAAGGAGAAGACGGATTAAATTTTCCACCACGAATCTGCCGGTATTTCTTTAGTGAATTGCCAATTGATTTTCATGATTGAGGTATTTACGGAAGAAACACTCTATACACAACGTAAACATCCTTTTCAAATTTATATTTGGACTTTTTCAGACAACGAGGTAAATACATTACATATATAATTGATTTATTTCTCGTTAGTATTTTGGGATTTTTTCTCATATTCATTGAAAACAGATCAGACCGTAAAAGTTTTCATCTGAAAATGATAATGTACCAGATGAGCTCCTGATATCATTCAAGATTTTTCTTGGCACGCTCAAGTCTGACTTATCGCTGACGTTCAGGTAGCAAAGGGGGTGCAGTACGCCTCAAAGGGACTTTCCTCCAGCCTTTTTCAATGCCCTTGAAAACAGTTGATCTCGACGTTCCCATCTTTCATGCATGTTGCAATGGACCTGTTGGAGACCTCTTGAACACTGCCCAGCTTTACTTACCTTATTGAGACAGTGGGCTTCCTGCCAGCCCCAGGGAATGCTTGAGATCACCCTCAGCCTCAAGTGCTTGGAAACGTTGTAAATTGTCTTCAACGAGGCTACAACCTGTTCCTTAATGTTATGAGGCACTCCCGCTCGGAGGAGGGCTGCAATTTCGATCCTCTTTGTTTCCTGATTGGACATGGTCTCACGTGTGGAAGTTGTTACGCTCTCACAGGAAGGATTTTTGTTTATTTTAACAGTAAAAATACGAAACAATCAGATTGGTTGCCACAAAACCTCTTAAAAAGTATATTTATATCATCGGTAAATAATTTTGCACGGCCCGGTATATTAATCAATATTAATAGACAGTTTTTATCAATTATTATTCTAACACTAGGTTTTTTCGAACTCACCAGAGTGTACCCAAAACTTACGAGTATCATTGAATTATGATTGTATCCCCGTTATTATTAATTACGAGGTTTTATTACAGCTTTAAACGACAGCCGGAACAAAAATAAACTAGATAAGTTTTTATCCCATGTGTCGGAGCAACAATATAAAACTTAATGACTGAGCAATCACCTCCTCGACAATTCCCTGGCACTATGTAGCCCTCCTCCAGCCCCGATCTTAACCCCCTGGACTTTGCAGTTTGTGTTCCTTGGAGAAGAATATCTGCTTCACCTCTCATCCAAATTTGTATTTGCTCTGAATTGCCATAATAACAGCGTGGTACGCCATGGACACGACCTTCATCGTGAAGAGATGCCATTTTTTCCATGGTTCGTCCATACTGGTATTGCTTCTGAAGCAGGAAGGAATGTTAAACATAAAATATAGATTTAAACGTAGCACAATTTTTTTTTTTTTGAGCTGTATTTTCTTAATTCCATTAAAATCACGTTTTTTTTTATAATTAAGTCATGTTACTACAAGTTTTGGCTCCCTACTTTGTATATTATATAGTATTACATTTTATGGATCTTGGAAGATTATCCTTTGTAAAGTTGTCATCAATGAATAATTGCCATATTAAGAAAATTATCCGAAATTATATTATATAAGTAGTCATTCATCTACCGGTCGGTTGCATTGCAGGAATGACTTAAAAATGTAAGGCCTCTTAGATAGTTTTCTCATCATATAAGCAATAACTGTTGAACATAAATAGCGGCCGTCAGGCTCATTGTAAAAAAGTATTTGAAAATTAAGAGAGGTCCAGTATGGTACTTGAAGGCGCTCTATAGGTTCCTTTTAAAGTGGCAGCTATGGGTTGTAATTATTTATATTTTTAACATATATCTTTTAACTTTTTCTACTCAAGTCTTGACACTCCCACGGTTGAACCTCAGTCAAGCTAATCCAACTTGCTTTTTTAACCTTCTCCATCAAAAAGTAAAACATGATTATGATACTCTACAAGTTAATACCAAGTTGATTTTTAAACCTTTTATTTCATATTTGGTATATTAAGTTATAACATATTGATGATAGTATCAATACCTTGATAATTATTAGTGTTGAGACTCGTTCCAAGAACCATTCCCCCAAGTTTGTCTTTACCATTTACCCCCAAAAATAAATTTTAAATGATTTTTTTTCCAAATTACATAAACATAAATATGATGTATAGTTAATATTTGTATTTTTTTTCTTTTTTTTCCGGGTATCTGCAAATTTACATTGATGAAAGTAAATTTTTTTTTTATAGTATGACAAAGTAGCCACATTCAGGGTTAAGGGATTTTTATAGACCGACTTGCATCGATATTTCAGTACATACTGCGATCATTCTGGGCAGAAAATTAATCATTTTCAAATTGTTAAACGATTTTATCAATATATAGACCGGTGTTTCTCAAAGCGGGGTCACAAAGCACACTGGAGTGTCCCTTACCGTTTCAGGGGTACCTCCAAAGAATACGTATTTTGATATTTTGTTTAAAAAAACATTAAAAAAAAATCAATCCTAAAAATATATTTAAATAGATAAAAACAGTCTTTTTACATATTAAAGGGTTTAATAGTTCGATTTTTAATGGAGCAATGTGGAACACCTGACCCTATGGGCCCTTCCTATCGTTTTTGTGGGTTTTGGTAGGTATGATTAAAGTTCTACTTTGGCTCTTTTGCCCAATACTCCACAAAGTTTACCTCAGCACTCGATGACAAACGATAGTGAGAATTGGAAAGAGTCCACACTACCGATGCACCACCAAATTTAAAAAATTCTTTTACATAAATAAGTATACAATTAACCATAAAACTGTCTTAAAGCAAATTCAGTGTAACAAAGTGTCATATCGAATAACCCCAGGCCGCGCGCATCTCCCAGCATCATATTGTTTTGATCATTTACCGCTCAACACATATGAGTATTAAAAACAAGAATATGATCACATTGTATTCTAAAAGTACTTCACAAAAACTGGACATCATTGACTGTGAAATGGAGCCTCAGCCTACTTCATGCAATTTATGTGAGTTCTCTTGGTCTTATTGTTGGTTCTGTCTTATTATATCGCCTTAAGCAAGTTTGTAAGCTTCCTTGTTTTTAAAGGTTGAAGGTTATTGGCTTATGTACAGTTCGTATTATACTCGATTCATGACAGTCTTGTTTAAATTAACAGAACATTTGATTTATGAATGGTCTAGAACGAATTTCTTTAAAGAACTGAATTAGTTTGGTCCGCTAAAAGTCATAATTATATCAAATTTTTTATTTCAAATACAACCACTATAAACTAGAAAATACCATACAAAATACTTTAATGTATTCAAACCCGATTTAGCTAATGGATGATAAATGATGGGTTTCTTTATACTCAAAATGGTAAACGTCAATTCTTTGACATCCTTATTTCTTCGGTTGTAATGAACAAAATAGTGTTAAATGATTAAATTATTTTTTGTGACAAACTATTTAAATGAACCATACTTGACAGTCTTGCAAGTCTGTAAATACCAAAAATTTGAATAATAAGCCTCTATAATTGACAAAAAATATATCTATGAAATATTGAGTTGTATGAAGTGAAAAAATATAGTAGGCATTGCCTCCTTTTTTTTAATTCTTGTTCAAGATATGTTGGGGATACCACACATGCATTAAATATTATTT
>NW_027296936.1:0-704 GCF_016086655.4 Lepeophtheirus salmonis | reverse complement strand
AAATTTGAGTTTTTCGAGAAATATGGTCATTTTAAGCCATATTTGAAATTTGAGTTTTTCGAGAAATATGGTCATTTTAAGCCATATTTGACTTGAATTTCATGAAAAAGCTTCAAATTGCGATATTTCTTTGCTCAAACGCCTTTATAGGTCCTCAAAGTGCTATATTTGATGATTAAAAGATGAATTTGTAATAAAATAGACGAAATTTGAGTTTTTCGAGAAATATGGTCATTTTAAGCCATATTTGACTTGAATTTCATGAAAAAGCTTCAAATTGCGATATTTCTTTGCTCAAACGCCTTTATAGGTCCTCAAAGTGCTATATTTGATGATTAAAAGATGAATTTGTAATAAAATAGACGAAATTTGAGTTTTTTCGAGAAATATGGTCATTTTAAGCCATATTTGACTTGAATTTCATGAAAAAGCTTCAAATTGCGATATTTCTTTGCTCAAACGCCTTTATAGGTCCTCAAAGTGCTATATTTGATGATTAAAAGATGAATTTGTAATAAAATAGACGAAATTTGAGTTTTTTCGAGAAATATGGTCATTTTAAGCCATATTTGACTTGAATTTCATGAAAAAAGCTTCAAATTGCGATATTTCTTTGCTCAAACGCCTTTATAGGTCCTCAAAGTGCTATATTTGATGATTAAAAGATGAATTTGTAATAAAATAGACGAAATTTGAGTTTTTTC
>NW_027296935.1:0-334 GCF_016086655.4 Lepeophtheirus salmonis | reverse complement strand
ACAACACAATATATTATCATTGTCACAAATATCAGAGTGAGAAGTTATATATTTTTGACTGCTTTTTTACAGTTCATAGCGGAATACATGTACCACAGGCGTGGATATTTCATGGAATTATTTGTGTCTGTACAAGAAATACCAGCAATATACGGTAATCAATCCGACCATGCCTAAGAGTGCAATATCAGCTCTATCTCGTCATCTGTGGTATTTAACCGAAGAAATGGTACCACTTAGCCTCATCAGTCATTTAACTACATTAAGTGAGAGACACTCCAAGGCTCAGAGTCTAAAAGTATTGAAATATGATCTCGGTGACAGACAGAACATA
>NW_027296934.1:0-2644 GCF_016086655.4 Lepeophtheirus salmonis | reverse complement strand
AATTTATTGTTCAATATCATGTCTAACTTTTTCATATTAACAAATACACTCCAAATTCTATTTTTATCAAGCAGGTTGAATTTTAAGATAGTTCCAATTTATCAGGGACACCCTGTATTTTGTAGGAGTAGGAAAAGAAGAATCTCAACCCAATCGATCTCAATCGGTCGAATAAGGTTCCACGCAGGATTAGCCAATCATTAGGGTCTGCATCAATCATGTATCTCCTCCAGCCTCATCCCCAATTCACAAATTGACTCCGAGTCCCCCTTCCACCTCACAGAATACCTCATAAGAGACAAATTAACGATATAATTCACATAATGAGAACTTCAATTTACTTTTATAATCTTCCAAAGTGGTAGCAGTCCGAATATCTCAAAAGAATTGAGATCTCTCTCCTCCTACTCCAATAATGTATTCCTTACGATATAATTTACTTATTATGAAAAGGTTAGGATAATTGAATTTCAACTATCCATTTTCGAGATATAAAGAGAAAATATGACGTGCTTATAGAAAGTTCTCATTAATATAATATCAATAATTGTCAAAAAAAAAAGTCTAAGTCATTGTCAAAAAGTAAAAGTCTTTCAGAAACTACAGCATTGGGAATGTGTCGCCCTTCCCTAATCAAGGAAGCATTATGTTCATCCAAATGAAAATGGGTGTTCTTGCATACCCTATCCTTCAAAATGAACCAGATTCTAAAATCCATCAGATTCAAATTCGGACTTGATGGAGGATAAAGTTGTTACTCTAAACGCTAGGAAAATAAGTTTTTTACCACTTTTGCATCACAGTAAACGTGTAAGAGTGAGTACTATCCTGTTGAAGGGTATAAAACATCTGTCAATAAGTCCTGGGCCTAACTACCAGATGGTGCCACTAAAAAAGTAACAAAGTAGTAATGGAAGTACAAACATTTAATAGGTTACTGTCAAAATTTAATAATTCTTTACAACGATGGATTCAAAGAATTTCGTGTGTTGATTTATCATTGAATTTTAATGGGGAAAAACATCGTTCAAGTCCAAGCTTGGCTTGAAAAATACTATCCGGAATCCGCCCCATCGAAAACAACCATCAAACGATGGCTTGCTGATTTCAAACGTGGTTGTACGGACACCGATGATGCTCAACGCCCTAGTCGGTCAAATGAGGCCGTTATTGTGGAAAACATTGAAAACACCCTGAAAATCATCATGGGCAATCGCCAAGTGAAGTTGCAAGAGATAGCTGGCATTCTGAAGTTATCAAAAGTTAGTATTTACATCATCATACACGGACATTTGTGTATAAAAAAGCTGTTTTCCAAATGGGTGCTGCGTTTGCTCACAACAGAGCAAAAGCAACAACGACAAGATAATTCAAAGAGCTGTTTGGAGATGTTCATGCGAAATAAGAAGGATTTTTTGCGTTGGTACATGACAATGGATGAAACATGGATTCAATACTTCACTCCAGAATCGAAACAGCAGTCTGTTAAGTGGTGTGCAGACGGAGAAAGCCAAACAAAAATTTAAAAATTTCAATTTCAAAAATTCTTTTTTTTTTTAATTTCAAAAATCAACAGCTGCTGAAACAAAACATACAACATTAAATTTGAATTATTAAATTCTTTGGAAAAAATTTCAAAAATCCCCAGCTGTTTACAACAAATTAAATTTCAATTATTAATTTTTTTGGGGAAAAATTAAAAAATTCACAGTTGCTCATAAGAAATTAAAATTTCAAAAATCCACCCCTACTCATAAAAAATATAAATTTTTAGAAAAAAAAAATTCAAATATTAAACATTCAAAAATAAAAAAAATTCTTTAATTTTTTTTAGAGGGGGGCTACAGTCCCTACAACCCATGCGAACACTTCTGATAGCTAATAATGTAAATAATATTACTCTTTGTAGTTGCTCAATGAAAAGAAGTTTTTTATTAAATTTTCTAAAGCTGTTATCATTATTATTTTATTCTGGAGAGATGTGCAAGACGAAGAGTAACAATGAAGATTTTTCTTTGCAGAGTTCTAAGTGTAAATCCATGTTGGACTTGGAGGATCAACATCCAACTTATACATATATCATTACTAGTAGTTATGGAAATCATGTGTACAATGGTCATGTTAAAAATAGAGAAACTGAAAATCAACATGATAACCTTCACAATTTGAAGAATGTTTTGGAGGAGAGAAATAATCATATTCATGATGTTCCATTAGATCAGCTTCAATCAGTTGTGACAAGGTGAAGAATTATATAACTTTAACTAGGAGCCTTACATGTTATTTGATTGAGAATAAATCCTGAAGAGAGTTTACTTCTGTTTTAAAAGAGACTCTATGTGGAGGCTTTCTCCACATAATTATATATTTTATTATTAGTAAGTACATTGATTATTTAATTAATGACGGGTAATAATTTATTATAAATCTCTTTTAGCATGTAATCATCTTGAAATATATTGCTTGTTAAGAGGAGTTTTATTCATGATTACATTTAATTAATTAAGTTTATTTGATCGTGGACCTCAACATATTCAACATAATACCTAAAGCATCAAAAGTTATTAATTGCCTGTTCCCAGATTATGGTGAAGTTATAGAGAGCAACTCAGAGGTAGGGTCAAATGTTCTATTCAGTACTCAT
>NW_027296933.1:0-855 GCF_016086655.4 Lepeophtheirus salmonis | reverse complement strand
CTTTTTATACAATGTAATGAACATTGAAAAGTGAGTGACAGATCCCAAGAAACGGACATTTAAGGAAGTCTCATACACAATTATAACAAAATAAAATCCTAGTCGCCAGGGCCAGTTAATGGGGTAATCTTGCAAGGGATCCCTTCCTAAATATGCACATTTCTCCATTGATACTTAATTCCGGATCCTACTTACAAAAGAAATTTCCTTTCACACTTTTTTAAAGATCTACTGCCTTCTTCTTTCTCTCTCTCTTCTTCCACTTTTCTTCTCTTCCTAGCATTGGCACTCAAATATATAAACTTTTTTTATATGATCAATTCATAAATGAGTTATATTCTTGAAATATTGTCATGGTCTTATCTTGAATTACAACGATATAGAGCATTTTTGAGGCATCTGGTTTAAAATCGATGTTCAGACTTTCAGCTTTGAATGTAATACTTATAAACTTTATGAATATATTCTTCTTGAAGCTGCGAGTCACTGAAAAAAGCACATATTTTCAACTTTAAATAAAGATAATTCAAATTATAAGCATGATACAGACATTTAAAAAATTACTTTAGAAATTTGAATCCCTAGCCTTTGGAAATATGTATATTCATAAAATTGATCACTTTCTTCAACACCAAGTCCCCAAAAAAACTTTGAATCTCAAAAATGGCCAAAAATAACAAAAACTTGATGGAATTTTGGTGAAAGCCATGTTTCCAATTGAGAAAATTAGGAGCACATTCAATGAATAAAGTTCTACTAAGTTTATCATATGCTATTTTAGTAAAGAAAAAAAAAGTCTGATTTTGGTGAAGTTGGAATCATTACAGTTACTATTTTCTTCCAGTTCCTCTTTTA
>NW_027296932.1:0-4642 GCF_016086655.4 Lepeophtheirus salmonis | reverse complement strand
CTATATTTATTTACTCGTTTGTAATATATACAAGGTACAATGGATACATAATAAGAAGAACAATCACACACCACCAATGTATGACTATTATTGAAGATCACTTTAATTTTAGATCATTGAAGCTTTTAAGACTTGATTGAACAACATAAGCAGAGCAAACAGGTCACATAATATAGACTTTTGATCAAAATGATTCGAATTATTTCATATTTATATTGTTCACTAGAGCTAGAGGTTTTGGATTGAATTTGCTAATTGCAGATACATTTGTTTTATTTTATTCTGAATGGAATCTTTATCTAGATTTATAAGCCCAAGATAGAACACATATAGAATTGGCCAAAAAATTTGGGTTTTTAGATTGATAACTGTAAATTCGGTTGTAGAAAGAATCTTGGCTGTGGCTGGATACAATTTTAACATGGATGAAAAAGTAATCCAGGTGGATATGTTAATAACAGGTCAACTGTTCCTAAGAGGCGAAAACTTTTACAAATTATATTGAAAACTGTTGAGGCAGATGTTGAAGAAAAAAAACAAGGCTCCTGAGGACGGAAATGGTGAATCAAATGATAGCTAAAAATGTTTGTTCTTGATTTAAATAAAGTCTGGATTGATGTATGTATAATATTTTAGCTGTAACCCCCTTCCTCTTTTTACTCACACCTCCGAATATAGCAATCAACTCCATATGACCCCCGTCCATCTTAGAAACGTCAGTTCCTTGAGTTTTGGTATTTGTTCAATCCAATCTTTAAAGAGTTGTACTGCCTCAAGAGCAGATGAGTTTCCTGTCATCATTATTTATTCTATTTGTTAATCATCCAAAGAGGTTTTATTGTGCAATAGCATTGGTATTGTTTGTTTAAATTTCATTATGAAGGGTGAAACATAACCTTGACTAGCGAATACTTCACTCGTTAGTGATACTATGTCTTTACGAGTAATCTTTGTTGTATTTATATCAAATAGTTTAAATTTGTTATCGAAATTAAATCTATATTCATTTGTTTTTTTTACCAAGTTTCAGACCTAATATGGATACGACCTCTGATGAGTTTACTTTTTCTTTGTCAATAGAAATGAATATATTTGTACTATTGATGTCATTCTATGACGTTTGAATCCCCAGCTATTAGTAAATAAGAGGATTTCTTGTATTAGATAAATTACCTCTTGCACTGAATTAGCCCAAATGAGGATATTGTCCATGTATGTTATTGTTAATTTTATGATTACGACTTTTGAATATTTTTTAATCTTTTTGAAACTGGCAGTCTCCCAGTTTCAAAATTTGAGGAGTACATTTTCATCTTCAGGCTCTCCTTTCAATTTTTCAATTAACTCTGTGTAACAAGATTTAACTTCTAGAATTCTGCTTAATAAATAAAATAGATATTTATAATCACAAATTTATATTCTAAAATTTTTTCTTACCACCCCTATTGTATATTTCAATGCTTTTATGGTGGTATGAACTTAATTGCTTATACGATCATCTCAAGAAGAAAAAAAGATAAGTGCGCGTCTATCAAGATTGCTTCCAGATAGAAACCTCAAAGGAGTACAAATCTACAACTGGGATTTTCATAAGTCTGTGAGTCGAAACACCATGGGATTCATAAACAAGCAAGATGTGTCCTTGGATTTTCCAGTGAATTATAATTATTAAAAAAACATGACTAATATATATAAATAGATTTTCATATAATTCTGCAATCAAAAGTAAAAAGAAGTAATAATGGTCAGCACACCTATTGTATCTTTCAAAGCTCTTAAGTGGTATGAACTTGATTGCTTATACGATCGTCTCAAGGAGACACAATTGTATGATTAGTGCACGGTTATCAAGATTACTTCCAGATAGAAACCTCAAAGGAGTACTACTCTACAGCTGGGATTTCCCTAAGTTTGTGAGTCGAAACAGCATGTGTTTCATAAACAAACACGACGTCTCTTTGGACTTTCCAAAGAATTATAATTCAAAAGAACACATCACTAATATACATATTTGAAAATAAAAGCTTAAAATATCTAATGAATCTCTGAGTATGTCGAGAAACCTAACCTCTATGTGGTTCTAGGATGGCCGAAGGACCATATGATGATTCAAGTCTCTCTCGATACCCAAAGATGTTTAAGAATAGTAGACTGTATAACTTAATAATAAAACGCGAACAAAAGTTGACGAAACACACAACCACTCATCTACAATGACGTCAATATTAAATCCGTGGTGGAAGTCAAACATCAGTCGTACACGCGTTATGGTATAACTAAAGTTAATAATTCTGTAGAGAAAAACGCGTGCAAGGTGAAGGGAGCGAAATACTTATGGTATCATTGTTTAAAATACTGATGTCATTATCGGCTACCTGCTTTATGATGATTTTTGAGGTTATAACGAAAGTATTTATATGCAAAATGTTTAATAAAGATATACTACGTATAATTGACTTAGACGTTTTTTATCCGTTACAGTAAATTTGAAAATGTCACACTCCAAGAAATTGTAATTTATTATGAACCATATTCTCAGAATAATAACTAATGAAACGACTAAGTAGAGTATTTGTAAATATATTTGAAGTTCCAAGTTTAAAAAGAAGGCTTCAATTAAATATAATCTACACACTAAAAAATAAACCATCAAGATAAATGTTAAATATACAAAATTAAACAATTGTAATCATATAACTAATAATAAGAATAAATTATATATACAGAATATTGAAATAATAGATTAATCCAAATAATATTTTCTTGTTCTGACATGAATGCAGTTAAATATGTCATAACTTTAAGTTGCTAAATACAAGCCAGTCGGGGAGTTTAATCAAAAGATCTTCACCATTCTCTCCTAATGTGGAAGTTGATCTATACAATTGTGCACAGGATAGATATCGATGAGATCTAAACAACTATTAATAATAAAGTAAATGTGAAAATCATAAAATTAGACAATAAATATACTAATAATTTTTTTTTTAGAATTAAATCCATCGTAAAGATTTAGTGCAAAAGCTAATTATGTTGTAATGTCCGGCAATATTACTCCTTATTAAGAGCATCAAAAAAGATTTCTCCCCATTATTTATACTTGTATAACAACATACTATTGTCATGAAGGATACGCACAATTGTTAATTATAATGCTATACCAAATGTAACTACCCCCGTTGTTGTGACCATTTAAGCAGTTGTTTTTGCCTTTTCTGAGTTTTCTGAACACCTTTTTTGGGGGTTTTCAACCATAACTAATCCTTAAGTGATAAAAAAGTAATATTTATTGACTTGTTTTTGCCATTTAATAAGTTGTGTATCATAATTCTTGATAATTTTAGTTAAAACAGAATCATATTTTATGATTTCATTTTAAAAAAATGAAGACTTACTTTTAGATGGTACAAAATCCAGAGTTCCATTTCGTAATTTAGTATGAATGACTTTAAACATGCTGAAACTTATTTAAATTTCACAATTTACGATGGGGTTATTTCTATAAATGGCATCATTACCAACATCCTACATTAATTAATTATGGTTCCTCGGGAAGGGAAGAATTTACCCGTGTATTTCTCGATAATTTTTTTGAACGTAGGATGATTAGCAATGGATAAGGTTATATGTCATGCAATAATCATCTTTGTGAGATCAAAGTAAAAGTCTGACTTGATGTATTCATCGTTAACTTGATTTTATAAATGAATATCCATACTCTTGTTATGAGATGAGGATAATGAGTGGCGTGTAATTATAGACAGAGGACTAAAGGCACATTTACATGGATAAATTCGACAAACCATCTGTTTCTCATCCGGTAAGTATTTTCCAAATTCCTAGGCATCAATATTCTTACCAAAATTATCAACCTTAGGTACATATATAATAGTATTTCTATTAACATCGGGGGAGTTACGGGGGTGATGTTAACGTATGTTTCCCTGAAAAGCATGCTTTTAAAAAACTCTCCTACGTGAGGTAGGGGGAAAAAAAGAGGATAAAATAAGGAGGGAAAACTCCAATATTAAAAATACAATGGAGAAACCCACCGTTTTCTAGAGAGGGAAAATTATCTGCATGAATCACTCAAATTCATGATTATATGCATGTTCGAATGTGTGAAAACAAAATACGCTAACAACTTTAACCACGAGTCTCTAATTACACAAAAAACTAGAATAATTATTTGGAATGAAAGTATAAAAAATGAATGATTCAATTCTTTTTTGCACTCTTGTAAAACAAAATAAAAAAGAATAAGGACAATATTCATTTCAGTGTTCTCCGCATAAATATCTGCTTCTTTTTTTCTCTTGAAAGAGAAAAAATCATACGAAAATAGTATAATTTATTGACAAAGGAGAGTTTTTGTCTAAAGGTCATCAAAAAATAGAAGGGCTATTACAGTAAAGATATACGGAAGTTTAATATTAATAAAAAGAAGAAGAAATACGTGCTAAGTTGTAGGTAAGCACTTCAGTGAACACACCTATAGAATAAGTATGTTACAAAAGAGAGAGTGCTCTAATCTTTTTCTCTCCCACTTATTATGTTTATGGTGGCTATATTAAAGGTGAGGCAAAAAGGAATTTCTACGCTTGTGTTTTTTATTTTTCATTATTAAGGGAAGAAGGAAAAA
>NW_027296931.1:0-8412 GCF_016086655.4 Lepeophtheirus salmonis | reverse complement strand
GCTGTGCCGCTGTGCCGCTGCGTCAGCTGTGCCGCTGTGCCGCTGTCGTCGCTGTGCCGCTGTGCCATGCCGCTGCGCCGCTGCGCCGCTGTGCCGCTGTGCCGCTGTCGCCGCTGTGCCGCTGTCGTGCCGCTGTGCCGCTGCGTCATGCTGCGTCGTCCGCTGTGCCGCTGTGCCGCTATGCCGCTATCGTCCGCTGTGCCGCTGTCCGCTATCAATCCGCTGTCGCCACTGTCGTCGCTGTGCCGCTATCCGCTGTGCCGCTGTCGTCGCTGTGCCGCTGTGCCGTGCCGCTAATCAATCGTCGCTGTGCCGCTGCGTCGCTGTGCCGCTGTGCGTCCGCTGTGCCGCTGTGCCGCTGTGCCGCTGTGCCGCTATCGTCGCTGTGCCGCTGCGCCGCTGTGCCGCTGTGCCGCTGTGCCACTATCGTCGCTGTGCCGCTGTGCCCGCTGTGCCGCTATCGTCGCTGTGCCGCTGTGCCGCTATCGTCACTGTGCCGCTGTGCCGCTGTCGTCGCTGTGCCGCTGTGCCATGTGCCGCTGTCGTCGCTGTGCCGCTGTGCCGCTGTCGTCGCTGTGCCGCTGCGCCGCTGTGCCGCTGTGTCGCTGTGCCGCTGTGCCGCTGTCGTCGCTGTGCCGCTGTGCCGCTGCGCCGCTCGTCGCTGTGCCGCTGTCGTCGCTGTGCCGCTGTGCCGCTGTCGTCGCTGTGCCGCTGTGCCGCTGTCGCCTGTGCCGCTGTGCCGCTGTGCCGCTATCGTCGCTGTGCCGCTGTGCCGCTGTGCCGCTGTGCCGCTGTCCGCTGTCGCTGTGCCGCTGTGCCGCTATGCTTTAATCGTCGCTGTGCCGCTGTGCCGCTGTGCCGCTGTCGCCGCTGTGCCGCTGTGCCGCTGTGCCGCTGTGCCGCTGTGCGCTGTCGTCGTCGCTGCCGCTGCCCGCTGTGCCGCTGTGCCGCTGCGCCGCTGTGCCGCTGTGCCGCTGTTCGCTGCTGCCGCTGTGCCGCTGCGCCGCTGTCGCCGCTGTGCCGCTGTCGCCGCTGTGCCGCTGTGCCGCTGTCGTCGCTGTGCCGCTGTGCGTCGCGCTGTGCCGCTGTCGTCGCTGTGCCGCTGTGCCGCTGTCCGTCGCCGCTGTGCCGCTGCGTCGCTGTGCGCTGTGCCGCTGTGCTGTCGTCGCTGTGCCGCTGCGTCGCTGTGCCGTGCCGCTGTGCCGCTATCGTCGCTGTGCCGCTGCGTCGCTGCCGCTATGCCGCTGTCCGTCCGCTATGCCGCTATCGTCGCTGTGCCGCTGTGCCGCTGTGCCGCTATCGTCGCTGTGCCGCTGTGCCGCTGTGCGCTGCGTCGCTGTGCCGCTGTGCCGCCGCTGTCGTCGTCTTTGCCGCTGTCGCCGCTGTGCCGCTGCGCCGCTGTGCCGCTGTCGTCGCTGTGCCGCTGTGCCGCTGTGCCGCTGTGCGCCGCTGTCGTCCGCTGTGCCGCTGTGCCGCTATCGTCGCTGTGCCGCTGCGCTGTCGCCGCTGTCGCCGCTGTGCCGCTGTGCCGCTGTCGTCGCTGTGCCGCTGTGCCGCTGCGTCCTGCTGTGCCGCTGTCGCTGTGCCGCTGTGCCGCTGTCCCGCTGGCTGTCGCCGCTGTAATCCGCTGTGCTGTGCGCTTTCATCGTCGCCGCTGTGCCGCTGTGCCGCGCTGTGCCGCTATGCCGCTGTGCCGCTGCCGCTGTGCCGCTGTGCCGCTGTGCCGCTGTGCCGCTGTGCCGCTGTCGTCGCTGTGCCGCTGTCCGCTGTGCCGCTGTGCGCTGCGTCCGCTGTGCCGCTGTCGTCGCTGTGCCGCTGCCCTGTCGCTGTGCCGCTGTGCCGCTGTGCCGCTGTGCCGCTGCGCCGCTGTGCCGCTGTGCCGCTGTGCCGCTGTGCCGCTGCGCCGCTGTGCCGCTGCTGTCTGCCGCTGTGCCGCTGTGCCGCTGTGCTGCTGCTGTGCCGCTGTCGTCGCCACTGCTGTGCCGCCGCTGTGCGCCGCTGTGCCGCTGTGCCGCTGTGCCGCTGTCGCCGCTGTGCCGCTGCGCTGCTGTGCCGCTGTGCCGCTGTGCCGCTGTCGTCGCTGTGCCGCTGTGCCGCTGTGCTGCGTCGCTGTGCCGCTGTGCCGCTGTGCCGCTGTGCCGCTGTCCGCTGTGCCGCTGTGCGTCGCTGTGCCGCTGTCGTCGCTGCGCCGCTGTGCCGCTGTAATCCGCTGTCGCCGCTGTGCCGCTGTGCCGCTGCGCTGTGCCGCTGTGCCGCTGTGCCGCTGTGCCGCTGTGCCGCTGTCCGCTGTGCCGCTGTCGCCGCTGTGCCGCTGTCGCCGCTGTGCCGCTGTGCCGCTGTGCCGCTGTCGTCGCTGTGCCGCTGTGCCGCTGTAATCGTCGCTGTGCCGCTGTCGCCGCTGTGCGCCGCTGTGCCGCTGTCGCCGCTGTGCCGCTGTGCCGCTGTCGTGCCGCTGTGCCGCTCGCTGTGCCGCTGTGCCGCTGTGCCGCTGTCCGCTCGTCCGCTGTGCCGCTGCCACTGCTCGTCGCTGTGCCGCTGCCGCTGTGCCGCTGTGCCGCTGCCGCTGCTGTGCCGCTGTGCCGCTGTGCCGCTGTCGCCGCTGTGCCATGCGTCGCTGTGCCGCTGTGCCGCTGTCGCTGTGCCGCTGTGCCGCTGTGCCGCTGTCGCCGCTGCCGCTGTGCTCGCTGTGCCGCTGTGCCGCTGTCGTGTGCCGTAATCGCTGTGCCGCTGTCCGCTGTGCCGCTGTGCCGCCATAATCGCTGTGCCGCTGTGCCGCTGTGCCGCTGTGCCGCTGTGCCGCTGTGCCGCTGTCGTCGCTGTGCCGCTGTGCCGCTGTGCCGCTGTGCCGCTGCGCCGCTGTGCCGCTGTCGTCCGCTGTGCCGCTCGTCGCTGTGCCGCTGTGCCGCTGTGCCGCTGTGCCGCTGTGCCGCTGTCGTCGCTGTGCCGCTGTGCCGCTGTGCCGCTGTGCCGCTGTGCCGCTGTCGTCGCTGTCCGCTGTGCCGCTGTGCCGCTGTGCCGCTGTGCCGCTGTGCCGCTGTCCGCTGTGCCGCTGTGCGCTGTGCCGCTGTGCCGCTGTGCCGCTGTCGTCGCTGTGCGCTGTGCCGCTGTGCCGCTGCGCCGCTGTGCCGCTGTCCGCTGTCGCCGCTGTGCCGCTGTCGCTCGCCGCTGTGCCGCTGTGCCGCTGTCCGCTGTGCCGCTGTGCCGCTGTGCCGCTGCGCCGCTGTGCCGCTGTGCCGCTGTGCCGCTGTGTCGCTGTGCCGCTGTGCCGCTGTGCCGCTGCGTCGCTGTGCCGCTGTGCCGCTGTGCCGCTGTCGTGTGTCGCTGTGCCGCTGTGCCGCTGTGCCGCTAATGCAATCTGTGCCGCTGTGCCGCTGTGTCGCTGCTGTGCCGCTGTGCCGCTGTCGCCGCTCCGCTGTGCCGCTGTGCCGCTGTCCGCTGTGCCGCTGTCGTCGCTGCTGTGCCGCTGTCGTCCTGTCGCTGTGCCGCTGTGCCGCTGTGCCGCTGTGCCGCTATCGCCGCTGTGCCGCTGTCGTCGCTGTGCCGCTGTGCCGCTGTCGTCGCCGCTGTGCCGCTGTCGCCGTGCCGCTGTGCCGCTGTCGCCGCTGTGCCGCTGTGCCGCTGTCGTCGCTGTGCCGCTGTGCCGCTGTCGCCGCTGTGCCGCTGTGCCGCTGTGCCGCTGTCGTCGCTGTGCCGCTGCCGCTGTGCCGCTGTGCCGCTGTGCCGCTGTGCCGCTGTGCCGCTATCGCTCCGCTGTCGTCCGCTGTGCCGCTGTCGCCCGCTGTGCCGCTGTGCCGCTGTGCCGCTGTGCCGCTGTGCCGCTCGCTGTCGCCGCTGTGCCGCTGTGCCGCTGTGCCGCTGTCGCCGCTGTGCCGCTGTGCCGCTGTGCGTGCCGCTGTGCCGCTGTCGTCGCTGTGCCGCTGCGCCGCTGTGCCGCTGTGCCGCTATCGTCGCTGTGCCGCTGCCGCTGTCCGCTGTGCCGCTGTGCCGCTCGTCGCTGTGCCGCTGTGCCGCTGTGCCGCTGTCGTCGCTGTGCCGCTGTCGCCGCTGTGCCGCTGTGCCGCTGCGCCGCTGTGCCGCTGTGCCGCTGTGCCGCTGTGCGCCGCTGTAATCGCTGTGCCGCTGTCGTCGCTGTGCCGCTGTGCCGCTGTGCCGTGCCGCTGTCGTCGCTGTGCCGCTGTGCCGCTGTGCCGCTGTCGCCGTCGCTGTGCCGCTGTGCCGCTGTGCCGCTGTGCCGCTGTCGTCGTGTGCCGCTGTGCCGCTGTCGTCGCTGTGCCGCTGCCGCTGCGTCCGCTGTGCCGCTGTGCAATCGCCGCTGTGCCGCTGTGCCGCTGTGCCGTAATCGCTGTGCCGCTGTGCCGCTGTGCCGCTGTCGCCGCTGTGCCGCTGTGCCGCTGTGCCGCTGTGCCGCCGCGTCGCCGCTGTGCCGCTGTGCCGCTGTGCCGCTGTCGTCGCTGCTGCCGCTGTAATGCCGCTGTAATCGCTGTCGCCGCTGTGCCGCTGTCGCCGCTGTGCCGCTGCGTCGCTGTGCCGCTGTGCCGCTGTGCCGCTGTCGTCGCTGTGCCGCTGTGCCGCTGCTGTCCGCTGTCGTCGCTGTAATCGCCGCTGTGCCGCTGTCGATCGCTGTGCCGCTGTGCCGCTGTGCCGCTGCTAATCGCTGCGCCGCTGTGCCGCTGCGCCGCTGTGCCGCTGTGCCGCTGTGCCGCTGTGCCTGTAATCGCTGTGCCGCTGTCCGCTGTGCTGCTGTCGCTGTGCCGCTGTAATCGCGCGCTGTGCCGCTGTGCCGCTGTGCCGCTGTGCCACTGTGCCGCTGTCGCCGCTGTGCCGCTGCGCCGCTGTGCCGCTGTGTTCGCTGTGCCGCTGTGCCGCTGTCGTCGCTGTGCCGCTGCCGCTGTGCCGCTGTCGTCGCTGTGCCGCTGTGCCGCTGTCGTCCGCTGTGCCGCTGTGCCGCTGTCGTCCGCTGTGCCGCTGTCGCCGCTGTCGTCGCTGTGCCGCTGTGCCGCTGTGCGTCGCTGTGCCGCTGTCGTCGCTGTGCCGCTGTGCCGCTGTCGCCGCTGTGCCGCTGTGCCGCTGTGCCGCTGTGCCGCTGTGCCGCTGTCGCCGCTGTGCCGCTGTGCTGCCGCTGTGCCGCTGTGCCGCTGTCCGCTGTGCCGCTGTCCGCTGTGCCGCTCGTGTGCCGCTGTGCCGCTGTGCCGCCGCTGTGCCGCTGTCGCCGCTGTGCCGCTGTGCCGCTGTGCCGCTGTGCCGCGTGCGCCGCTGTCGATCGCTGTCCGCTGTGCCGCTGTGCCGCTGTCGCCGCTGTGCCGCTGTGCCGCTGTGCCGCTGTGCCGCTGTGCCGCTGTGCCGCTGTGCCGTATCGTCGCTGTGCCGCTGTGCCGCTGTGCCGCTGTGCCGCTGTGCCGCTGTCGCCGCTGTGCCGCTGTGCCGCTGTGCCGCTGTGCCGCTGTGTCGCTGTGCCGCTGTCGCCGCTGTCGCCGCTGTGCCGCTGTGCCGCTGTGCCGCTGCTGCGCCGCTGTGCCGCTGTGCCGCTGTCGTCGCTGTGCCGCTGTGCCGCTGTGCCGCTGTGCCGCTGCGCCGCTGTGCCGCTGTGCCGCTGTGCCGCTGTGCCGCTGTGCCGCTGTGCGCTGTATGCCGCTGCCGCTCGCTGCGTGCCGCTGTGTGCCGCTGTGCCGCTGTCGCTGTGCCGCTGTGCCGCTGTGCCGCTGTGCTGTCGTCGCTGTGCCGCTGTGCCGCTGTGCCGCTGTCGCCGCTGTGCCGCTGTGCCGCTGCGCCGCTGTATCCGCTGTAATCGTCCGCTGTGTGCCGTGTCCGCTGTGCCGCCGCTGTGCCGCTGTGCCGCTGTGCCGCTGTGCCGCTGTGCCGCTGTAATGCCGCTGTGCCGCTGTGCCGCTGTGCCGCTGCTGCCGCTGTCGCGCTGTGCCGCTGCGTCGCTGTGCCGCTGTGCGCTGTGCCGCTGTGCCGCTGTGTCGCTGCCGCTGTGCCGCTGTGCCGCTGTGCCGCTGTGCCGCTGTGCCGCTGCGCCGCTGTGCCGCTGTGCCGCTGTCGCTGTGCCGCTGTGCCGCTGTCGCCGCTGTGCCGCTGTGCCGCTGTGCGCTGTGCCGCTGTGCCGCTGTGCCGCTGTTCGCTGTGCCGCTGTGCCGCTGTCGCTGTGCCGCTGTGCCGCCGCCGCCGCCGCTGTGCCGCTGCCGCCGCTGTGCCGCTGTGCCGCTGTGCCGCTGCCGCTGTCCGCTGTGCCGCTGTGCCGCTATCGCCGCTGTCGCCGCTGTGCCGCCGCTGCCGCTGTGCCGCTGTGCCGCTGTGCCGCTGTCGCCGCTGTGCCGCTGCCACGCTGTGCCGCTGTGCCGCTGTGCCGCTGCGCCGCTGTGCCGCTGTCGTCCGCTGTGCCGCTGTGCCGCCGCTGTGCCGCTGTGCCGCTGTCGTCGCTGTGCCGCCGCTGTCCGCTGTGCGTCGCTGTGCCGCTGTCGCCGCTGTGCCGCTGCGCCGCTGTGCCGCCGCTGTGCCGCTGCCGCTGTGCCGCTATGCCGCTGTGCCGCTGCTGTCGCTGTGCCGCTGTGCCGCCGCTGTGCCGCTGTGCCGCTGTGCCGCTGTGCCGCTGTGCCGCTGTGCCGCTGTGCCGCTCGCTGTGCCGCTGTGCCGCTGTCCGCCGCTGTGCCGCTGTGCCGCGTCTGTGCCGCCGCTGTCGCCGCTGTGCCGCTGTGCCGCTGTGCCGCTGTGCCGCTGTGCCGCTGTGCCGCTGTCGCCGCTGTGCCGCTGTGCCGCTGTCGTCCGCTGTCGCCGCTGTGCCGCTGTGCCGCTGTGCCGCTGTGCCGCTGTGTCGCTGTGCCGCTGCGCCGCTGTGCCGCTGTTTCGTGCCGCTGTGCCGCTGTGCCGCTGCGTCCGCTGTGCCGCTGTGCCGCTGTGCCGTTGCTATGCCGCTGTGCCGCTGTGCCGCTGTGCCGCTCGTCACCACTGTGCCGCTGTGCCGCTGCGCCGCTGTGCCGCTGTGCCGCTGTGCCGCTGTCGCCGCCGCTGTGCCGCTGTCGCCGCTGCGCCGCTGTGCCGCTGCGTCGCTGTGCCGCTGTGCCGCTGTGCCGCTGTGCGCCGCTGTGCCGCCGTCGCTGTGCCGCTGTGCCGCTGTGCCGCTGTCGCCGCTGTGCCGCCGCGCTGTGCCGCCGCGCCGCTGTGCCGCTGGATCGCTGTCGCTGTCCGCTGTGCCGCTGTCCGCTGTGCCGCTGTGTGCCGCTGTGCCGCCCGCTGTCGCCGCTGTGCCGCGCTGTGCCGCTGTGCGCTGTGCCGCTGCGCCGCTGTGCCGCTGTGCCGCTGTGCCGCTATCGTCGCTGTGCCGCTGTGCCGCTGTGCCGCCGCTGTATGCCGCTGTGCCGCTGCCGCCGCTGTGCCGCCGCTGTGCCGCTGCGCTGTGCCGCTGTCCGCTGTGCCGCTGCCGCTGTCCGCCGCTGTGCCGCTGTGCTGTGCCGCTGTGCCGCTGTGCCGCCGCTGTGCCGCCGCTGTGCCGCTGCTATGCCGCCGCTATGCCACTGCCGCCGCTGTGCCGCCGCTGTGCCGCTGTGCGCTCCGCTGTGCCGCTGTGCCGCCGCTGTAATCGCTGTGCCGCTGCGTCGCCGCTGTGCCGCCGCTGTGCCGCTGTGCCGCTGTGCCGCTATCCGCCGCTGTGCCGCCGCTGTGCCGCCAATCGGACGCTGTGCCGCTGTGCCGCGCTGTGCCGCCGCTGTGCCGCCGCTGTGCCGCCGCTGTGCCGCCGCTGTGCCGCTGTGCCGCGCTCGTGCCGCTGTGCCGCTGTGCCGCTGTGCCGCTGTGCCGCTGTCGCCACCGACTATGCCGCCGCGTGCCAGCTGCCGCCGCTGTGCCGCTGCCGCTCCGCTGTGCCGCTGTGCCGCTGTGCCGCCGCTGTGCCGCCGCTGTGCCGCCGCTGTGCCGCTGTGCCGCTGCGCCGCTGTGCCGCCGCTGTGCCGCTGTCCGCCGCTCGCCGCTGTGCCGCTGTGCCGCTGTGCCGCCGCTGTGCCGCTGCCGCTGGACGCTGTCCGCCGCTGTGCCGCTGTGCCCGCTGTGCCGCCGCTGTGCCGGCCCTAATCGCTGTGCCGCTGTAATCGCTGTGCCGCTGTGCCGCTGTACCGCTATCGTCCGCTGTAATCGCTGTGCCGCAATCGTCGCTGTGCCGCTGCGTCGCTGTGCCGCTGTGCCACTGTCGCGCTGTGCCGCTGTCCGCTGTGCGCTGCGCCGCTGCGTCGCTGTCGCCGCTGTGCCGCTGTGCCGCTGTGCGCGCTGTCGTCCGCTGCGCCGCTGTGCCGCTGCGCCGCTGTCCGTATCGTCGCGCCGCTGTTTCGCTGTGCCGCTATCGTCGCTGTGCCGCTGTCGCTGTGCCGCTATGCCGCTGTACCGCTGCCGCTGTGCCGCTGATGCCGCTGTGCCGCTGCGCCG
>NW_027296930.1:0-3112 GCF_016086655.4 Lepeophtheirus salmonis | reverse complement strand
AAAATTAATTTATCCCAATCTAGTGACATGATGTTTAATTCATTTATCACTAGGAAGTAAAAGTATTTCTTTATAGCATGGAAATAAAACACAAGAAAACAAACATCAAATTTTATGACATATTTTTATTTGGTTGAATTGTTAGAGATTTAGAGGACATTTAGTTTTTTTATTAAAAAGAATACCATTGGGAATGTGTATATGTGTATTTAGAGCACCTTTTAATACTGATAATTTAAAAAAAAACGATACTCAATTATCCTTAATAATTATTTATTTTGCTTTATGTGATATATATTTCATTAGTTTATAATTTTATTAACATAAGATAATTAATAGCATAAAAATAATGGGTTTTACTCTATCAAGCATTGTTATTATACAATTTGCATATTAATAAATGGTTTATCCTTTTTCTGAGTAATATGTCTAATATACTAAGGTCTTTCGAGTCCGGATATATGTTTCGATGCTCTTCAACAAATTGTAAAAAGATTCGTCAGTTGTTAACGAGCCACTGTATTCTCTAGTAAGTGCCACCCTCGTTCTGCTTGGTCATTGACAACTTAAAAGAGCATCAATTATTTCAAGAGATTTCATATAATCATTGTTAATTGGGCCAAATTTTGATCAACTTTTAAAAACTCTTCAGGGAGTTTCAGCATCTCAATGAATTTTTTGTCTTTTTTCTAACAAAGTCTTCTAAATTTTTATGAATAGTTTTTTTCGTTGAATTTTTGGTCTTGTTTTTCCATATTTTCATTCCAAATAATTTTTTTTTTCGTTGTCAAACTCACTCGACGATCAAATTCGATTAGACACTTTTGGTAGATCAAGAGCTGATGCAACTTCTGCAGTATTTATAGTTTTTCTTCCTCTTTTAAAATTGATTGAGTAGACCCCAGTTCTTCTCCCTCCTCAATATTTTCGTTGTATAAATATAATACGAGTAGCTAATATATGCCGAATGGATTTAAATTGTAAACATAAGTATTTCAGATGTAAATATAAGAAATATTTCTTCATAGAGGGCGCTTTGATATTTTGGACACATGTGCAGGTCCGATAAATGGGACAAATTTCACATCCCAAAATGAAGGGACAATACAATTAAAACAAAGAATTATGTTTTGATGAAGGGAAATAGTAAAAATTAAAAAATATTGCACACAACAAGTTCTTTATGTATTAGTTATCTCTTCAAATAGTTTGAATTGTTATTCATATTATGAATATTTTTTCTCAGAATAATCTTAATATATCTTAGAGTAAATTACGTAATCTTTAAAAAATAATAAAAATAAAAAGCTGTATTATGAATTGTTTTAAGATAATTGAGGGAGAAGTAATTTTTTTTTTTTGAAAAATTGGTAATTTTCAAAAGTTTGAGGTCGTTCAGCTACCTTCAAATATTTATCAATTTCGCTGAAACATTACCGATTGTGTTTTTTTATCAATAAAAACGGATTTTGATCCACCAATCCGGAGATTTTAACAAAATCAAAAATAAAAAACACCCTATTGCAAATCCGTCGTATTAAGACCTTTTCACATCCAGGGCCTCTAATATTATTTGTTTGGAGTCTCAAATTTGACTTTACCTACTGCAAAAAAAGAGCTTTGATTGCATAGAAATGATTCCAAGTAGCACATATATCGTTGATTTTATATTTATACTATATATTCAGTTATTTCTTCGTTGTATTCTTAAATTCTTAATGTAGAATTCAAATCTTTATTTTTCATCAATATAGTCAAATAAAATTTATTATTTACTTCCGGCTTGAAATTTATGGGGTTCATATATCCAGAGTAATGAACCGGAAACTAAAATTCACCCATTTGACCCTACCTTTGTAAGTAAACATCAATTGCTCTCCCATAGAGATAAAATTTTATTTATTTTAATGTACTAGTATGAGCCTGTCCGTTCCACGGACACATGCCCCATTTATGCACAAAAATGCTGGTGGTTAAATAATTTAAAAAATTAAAAAATAAATAATGTTATTCATAACTTATGTTTGTCTATTTGAATCAAATGTAAAAGTATCTAATTTATTCCAGAACAATAATTAAAAAACCCAAGAACGTCAAAAAAATATTTGGGTAGCCTCCCACAAATATTATGTATGTTACAAAAAGAGGGAGTGTTCTAAACTTTTTTTCTCCCCCATATACTAAGTTGCTCGAACAGCTGATCGATAAGAAGATTCATGACGCATAAAAACGACATAAATATGTACATCTTTCAAATAATAAATTTGATTACTTTCTCTTAAAGACATTACAAAAAAGTATCCTCATATTGTTCTAGAGGGTTTTAATTATATTGGCATTGCAAAAATTCAAGAAAATGTAACATACAGCTTCATTTAATAACTTAAAGTGGACTTCCGGAATGGGGTTTTGACATTTTTGGGCCAAAAATGACCCTCTTCTAATTAATATAATTTTTTAAAGCGTAAGGAAGCTTGAAAAATTTTTTATTTTTAAAAATTGATTGAGAGCATCATTTTTATAAGATGAAATAGTTTGTAGTCGCTAATAATGAGAGATTAATTAACGATTTGTGGCAGCTCTGGCAAAACATCAACACTCCAGTTGTGAGAAAAATCTTAAAAACATCTAACAAACCTTGAATATTTATCGTATTATTAGTGAAAAAAATATATAAATTGATTGACGGAATCCATTTTTATGAGAGCAAGATGTTTGTTGTCACTAATAAATAATAAGACTATTTCTTTATCTTTAAATTGGCTTCGACGTTTTGGGCCAAAAACTCCCCTTCTAATTAATAGAGATTATTTTTGAACGTAACAAAGCTTGTACATTTTTTTATTCATTAGTGAAAAAAATGTGTCAATTGATTAAGAGCATGAGTTTTTATGAGAATTTGAAATTTGTAGGCGGTTATAAATTATGAGAAGATTGTCATGTTTTTGTTATCGTCATTATTTTCCGATCACTAAACTTCGTGCAACCACATCTAGGAAAGTATAGGTTTCCTGATTCAAACTACGACAGTCCTAAATTTAGAAACACATAAAATGAGTAAGATAGTAATAACAAACTGCGTGCGTCATATTTTATACGCCAGTCTTTAGTA
>NW_027296929.1:0-513 GCF_016086655.4 Lepeophtheirus salmonis | reverse complement strand
TGTTTGGTGTGCATTACAGGGGAAGACAAAAACACTTCTCACCTGAATGTCGATGACCTGAAGGCTATGATCGCGGAGGAGTGGACAACTTGTCCTCAGACTCCATCAAGGCCGGCTATGCTTCAGTTTGATTCAGTGTGGAAGCCATTATTCAGAATAGAGGGTGGCACATTGAATAAGAAATGTAAAAAATGGTTAAATTACCAACTTTTGCTTCAAAAGTTTGAAAAATTTGTACAAGTGAAAACAGATTTTAAAATTTCTTAATTTTTTAATCCTCATTTTCTGTATATTTAATATACTAGTTGTTATTTTTCTGTCTGGGACTAAGTAAAAAGTATGCACACAAAGTTTTGGTATTTTTTGATCTCCTTTCTGCATTTTTCTACATTTTCAATTACGTTTTAGCTTTTGTTCACAATTTCAAAAGTCCTTGCCAAGGCTATTAACCTTCTGGCGAAAAGAACGTTAATTTTTCATACTGCATGGACTTTTCTCTTTATTTTTTTAATT
>NW_027296928.1:0-6028 GCF_016086655.4 Lepeophtheirus salmonis | reverse complement strand
CGGTTTAGCCTTCGCAAGAAGGTTTCTAGTATTATAATATGTAAATTTGGCCTTTCGTAAAAAAAGGTAATTGTAAAAATTAAGTCATTTTTTTAAGTCCAATTGAAAAAAAGGACCGAAAGAAAAGGAATCCACACATTTATTTTTGCCACAGGCACTACACACGCTAAAAAATTGCTGAAGATGACCAATTAAAAGTTCTTCTTAGATTCTGTCCGGGGAGTTTGGGGACTTTTTTGGAAATTAATTAGATGCTCCGATTTTATTAAGTACAAATGGCACATGTTAAATACCAACTTAAATATAATGTGAAATAAAATTCAAAGAAAGAAACAAAATATATTTGTTTTAAATATACACAAAATCAAAAAACAATATTTTTTACCGTGCGTGGATACATTTGATGTATCCATTTTTAGGGGGCGCTGCAGTAGACTGGAAATCTTAGGCTTTAACGGGGATCCGAAAACAGTTTTGGGGAACCTTTTTACTTCCTATCAACAAAAGTAGTTCCGATATTGGAAAGCTACATCCTCACTCTATACTAATAAATCAGCAGTGGAGAACAAATAATGCACTTTCTGGGCTATGACAATTGAAAATTCTAAACACTTCTTCTTCCTATGTCCATCTGTGCGGCAATTAATTAAAAGACGGGAGGAGATAGTACAGATAAAATGAATTGAATCGCCGTAGCTCATGAACAACACGCTCGGGAGGAATGATTATCTTGAACTCAAAGTTCGACCCCCGATGATTCCTAGAGAAAAAAATATACTTTATGTATATGGACTTCACACAACATTCCTATGTTAGAAGGAGTCATTGTAATACTATAAGGTTTACTTATACTTTATCAGTGCAACTCAATTTGATCAATTTAAGGAACATTAAAAAAATGGAATTACATAATTATAAAGGGTGATTGACTAGTTTCAATAGCGTCAAGTCACCCAGAAAAATTCAAAATAGAAATTGATATCAAAAATACAGTCAGTCATATACTCAGCAAGGACTAATAAAAAGGCAATACCTCAAGGGACGGAGAAGATGGTGAAAAAATCAATATCAATGATGAACAGTTTTGATGAGAATGTGATACTGGTTAAATATGTATAAAGATGCAAAGTATTTATTTTCATTATGGTTTCTTTTTAAATAGTGATCCTATGAACATTTTTATTAGGTTAAGTATTGTTGGATGATTAGAGTATTGCTTTTGTAATGTGCATTTTAGGTGAACAAATTTGGGTAGAAAAAAAAATAATAATACAAGATATCAATTATCATCCGAATCAAAAAGGAGCACTAATTTATAATTCAGAAAACTTGATAACCAAGTGTCTCGCAAGCCGAGTTAAAACTGTATATTTAAATGTTAATTATTAGATTTTATAGAATTTGGTAAGTGATTCATTTGTTTATTCTATGATGTTATTCTGAGTGATGTACGAAGAATGGACTATAGAACTCAAAATTTAACATTACATTAGATCTCATTAAATGCTATATGAATCTCAGTAAAGCAGTTTTGAGAATAATCGGTAATTTCCAGATTATATTACAGATAATTTCCCCCCGTTAAAAAAACATCTACATATTTATAAAAAAAGATAAACAAGATAGTTACTTAACACTTGAAAATATAGATATGGCCAGAGTGGCCGTTTTTGACAGTTTTATTTCCTTTTTCTACCTTATTTTATATTCTTGACCTTGAAAATCCACTCTCAACCTCGACTCACAAATGAATTGGACAAAAACATACTATGGAAGCTAGTCTTTTATCTATTTTACTTTTTTAGTTGTTATTTAGATATTAACTAATAACTTTTATATGCATTGAATTAATAAAATGATACGAATTTTAAACGAAGGTTCTTAATTGATATAAAATTGTACAAGTTGCAATTTCTTCGTCATAAAATACATGATTTAATTTCAACATTGGGCATTCTAATTACCAAGTAGGTTAGTTAATACTTTCATTTCATTTTGATATATTCAAATTACATAGATATTATGTAATTATCATTAATTAAACTACTATGGGCATTATAATTGGTGATGTGACGATTTTTGAAAAAATCCGACGCCGATTCTGAAATATTTTAAATAATAATTAAAAAATACAATTTTTCCATGAATTTCTTAGAATTAGTATTGATAAAATAAGTCCCCTTCCTTTATTTGATGTAAATGATATTCAAATTAAATAAAGGAAGGGGATTCCTCTGTCCGGCGAGCTTTTTCCAAGGCAAATTTTCCAAGGACGATTAATCCTAAGGTAAACTTTGCAAAGGCGACCTTTACGAGATCCCTTTACAAAACAAATTCCCATAAAATAACAATATATGCACCTGCAGCATGTGATTGGAAAAACTTTTGTTCACGTTTAGTTTCTATTCAATTTGTTTCTTCTCAGTTTTTGAGCAATTTTTGACCATAAATTATTTTATAACAATATTAATAAAATTATATGACTCAAGTAATAAATTCAAACGGTTGTTTTTTATATCTGGACGGATATATTTAATACATATATATATATATTTATTTTTTTCATAACTGATGTAGAAAAGTAATAAATATTTCAATACCAGAAATCAATTATTCATCTCATTTTTTGGTTTGCAACTTGTACACGGCATATGCAAATCTAAATCCTATGTAGAACCCTTTTTGAGCTCATAATACGAAGAGCGAGCTACATAAAATCATACAAGAGTCAACTTATCCAAACAATCGAAAGAAGATCACACTTCATCTTTCTTTATTTCAAAACGATATAAGAAATTTAACTTTTTTCATGATTGTTTTGAAAAATACTTGATCATGGATTTTCTAAAAACTTGTATAAAATACCAGACATGGCCACACATAAAATTTAATACCTTTTGTGCTCTAAACAACATAGGTCAAACATTTTAAGAATTATGAAAGGATAATATTTACATAAGTAAGATGTCTCAAAATCTTGGCAGATGAACTTTTTTGATATTATAATTAGCCAAATTATATAGTCACCAGAGTTATATACTTGGATTTTATTTAATGATTCTTTCTGAGTTCTAAGGGTTAATTTGAAAAATACTTCTAAAAAAAGTTGAGATCTTATGTTGGTTATAAAAGGCAAAAAAAGTACGCTCTATAGGTATATTTATTCATCATTTTTTAAAAGAAATAATCACTTTAGAAGACACCTTTGGAAGATTTTTTATCCATCTTAAAATAAAGCACTTTTCATTGACTATTTTCAAGTAAAAAATATTTTTTTTTTACTACAAATTATGAAATTTTGAAACTTCAAACTCCGTATGCAATCTCTAAAAATTGAAAAAATAGATTGAATTTTAAATTTTTCATTTTTACCAAAATAAACATTTGAAGACTGGACCCTCCCCCAACATTTCGAGAAAAAAAATAATCTAGAACCAGTGTTTGGAAGAAACCAAAAATAAATGTAGTAATCCTAAAGTTTAAAGAATATTTGGGAGAAGAGCAGCTCAGCATTCATGACGTTTCATTTGATCAGCTACAGTCAGCTAGAAAAGTGAGAAGGGATAGAAGGAAATAAACAAGTACAAAAGCAAGAATTACTCCCATGGCGATCCTCAATTCTACTCTGAGTCCAACAAGGATTTACAATCATAACCAAGGCTGCAGAGTTGGAGTCGTAGAGTTGGAGTCGGTGTCTTTATGGTGGAGTAGGAGTCAGGAATCAGAAAGTTTTGTACATTCTCTGGCTAAAAAAAATTATTTTAATTTATTTAAACAAAAGCTATTTTCTATATGTTTATAAATTAAAGGTATTAAGTACTATTAATTTATTACAAATTATTAAGTCAACTAATTTATAAGTTTACTTCACAAATTTAAAACGTGCTCTATAGTCTTTTTAATCAAAAATGCCTGAACTTCTCTAAAGTCTAAATTATTATGATGGGTAGAACATAGCCATTAGCCATGCTAGTTCATTACTTTGACTAGTGAATAGTCAAAGTTATCAGAGTAAAGTGTAAGGTTGCAGTGAGAGGTTTTGTATATTGTTGTTCCTCTGTTGCAAGTCCATAAATTATGTTCAGAAACTTGTGAATGTATTCGCAATAGATAGATTTTGATCCATTTTATTTGTTTTTCATTTTGTTAAATATCTTATAGTCCAAATATTTTCTTTATACCATACAAAGCACAATTATTAATAGATACCAATAGCTTTAAATCAAAACTATATTTAAAGTCTATGGACTCAAATGATTCAACTGTACCAATATTGACTAAAAAGCATATTATTAAAATATAATAATGTGTGTTGGAGTCGGTGATATTTAAAATACTGGAGTTGGAGTCGGGCATTCTATGTACCGACTCCGCAGCCCTGATTATAACTCTGTAACAAATCTTCAAGGTTACTTTCTGTATTTTATGGGAACAAACTAATGTTTTAACAAGTTTTGAATGTGGTAGGAAAGGAAGTTAACTACTTAGTAGTTAAATAATAACGACAACAACTGAGGAAAAGAAAACTCATTCTTAAGATTACCAATTCAAAAAAAAAACGGACCAACTAGAAAATACACACGATAATTATAACTCATGAGTAAACCCTCAACTCTCAGTCTTTTATGAGCACACGCACTCTTTATTAATTTATACGTATATGTTATGTCTTCAAAATTTAAGTAATAAAGATAACAGCATTTGAAAATTAAAAAACCTTGCAGATTGCCAACTACAAAAAGCTCATTTCAAGTATATAATTTTGTATTTAAGTCTTATAACTTTATAGACTTTTTTTAAGTATTTCAATATAGATTAGCTATAATCAATCATAAATAGTTGAAACCATAACCAAATCTCAATTGTTAATTTGCACTATTGATATTTTGTGTCTTATTCTGACTCAATTTGAGTATTTTTTTTTTCTTATAAAAAAGTACTTCAAAGTAGTGTACTTTATATCCAGTAAAAAAACTTGTTGTGAACAGTAGTAAAGTTGGTTATTAGTAAATTTCGCCTTCTTAAATTTCTATGAGCTCTTTTCAAGTTCATATCAGTTATTCATTTGTTGATTTGAGCTAGGTACTTGCAACTTGACTTGGAATTGAGTAATTATTTTGAAAATTTGCAACTTGACTTGATTTCAAAGTTAAAGACACGCGAATTGAATTGAACTCGAACGCTATAATATAGTAAATGATTAAAATCGTTTGGATTTTGGACATGTTAAAGAAAAAAAAATCGACATGGTAATCCTGTCAATTAGAAGAACGTTTTAGAAAAGAGAAGCTTGGCTGCCTTGAAGCTTCAATCGATCAACCACCAGCAACTGTCACGAGGAGGGAGGGATGAAGGAAATAAACAAGGACATTGGCAAAAATTACTCCGACGTTGATCCTCAATTCTACCTAGATCCCAACAAGAACTTACAATTATAACTCTGCAACAAATCCTCAAGGGCACTCTCCGATTTAGATCACTATATACATACACTGGACCCAATACTATGTAATAGCTTAAGAAAAAGTATTTTTGTATTTATCACCCTTTTTTTAACTAAGTATGAGTATATCTTGTTCATTATTGGTCACATTGCATCATACGAAAAGGTTTTGTCAAGGTGTGAGTGTATACTACAAATATATTGCAATTGACACTTTCAGTCGTCAATTATCGTGCTCGAGTATCGAGGTCTCAAAGGAAGAATTTTGCCATATTTTAAATTTTTACTACGTAATATGGACAAACCCGTCGAAAGCGACGAATAACATTTACTATGTATGGGCCGATACTTTTTATATTCGTGTTGCATAACAGTGGTTCGATATTTTCTCTTGCTCAATTCTACTATCATCTGTGAACAGCTAGACTGTTTGAAGCTGGCGATCGAAGTGAAGTGGCCAGCATTGGGGAATAGGAGATAACAAGACACCATCTAGACAACACCATGCCGCACACATCTTTGATGACGCACCAGAAAGAGCTCAGATGGAAAGTTCTTACGCATCCATGCTACAGTCCAGATCTA
>NW_027296927.1:0-19293 GCF_016086655.4 Lepeophtheirus salmonis | reverse complement strand
GTGTAATAGTCAAAGGTTTTAAGTGATTTCTTGGCAGCCAGGTTCGAATCCTACAGGTGATTTTTTTGTTACTCGTTTGGCGCGCGTCGCCCGCATGGCGCGCCACAATCAATAAAATTGATACAAATTATGAATAATTTTTATAATTAAATTTTTTAATATCAGATCTATAATAATTAATAAAAAATGATTATTTGAGTATCATTAATAATTTTATATACATATAAAATCTCATATAAAATATTTATATGAGATTTTTTTAGAAAATCAATTTTAGGATGATATTCTTAAGAATTATTTATTAAATTATTTTAATTTACAATATAAACAATATCTTTATCATAAAATTTATCTCAAGATATTTTAAATATATTTATATTTTTTTAATATTATTTAGATATTTAACCTTAAGGAAGTTTAAAATCAAATAAATTTTTAATAAATAATAAGACAAACTTTTTGAAGAAATTAAATAATAGATAAAAATTTTAATTTTGCATAAAAATGAACTAATCCAAAAATAAATGTTTTGTGAAGATTATAAGTTTTATTATATTGAGCTAAATAACTAAATAAATAAAACAATTTAAATATGTAAAATCAAAATGTAATAAAACAAATTAGGAATATAGTAACAATTATATGTAAAAATTGTTTTTCAAATATATTAATACAATCTTTGATTACAGGAAGGCCAAACCTAGACTTAGGTTTCATTCTCAAAAACAACAATTAATCTATTGAAATTTCACTAAAAATCAATATACCAACTAAAAGTAACTTACAGAGAATTAAGAATGTGTTAAAATTTTTAATATTAATGCATTAAAATAACTAAAAATGTACCATATAACCATTTCTTTAGTAAGAATAATTCTTAATAATTGAATAATAAAAGTATTGATACCTGATAATCGTAAATATATTCACTAATTAATACTAATACTAAAAATAATTTTAATAAGACTACTTATTGCATCTAAAAAAGAAGTATATGGTAGTACTTTACATATTTTTAGTATTTGGTATAATATTACTTCTATAATAGATAAAGATTCAGTGTTAAAAATTGATAAATATATACGATTTAGAATATTATAATCTTGTAAATAAATATATATATTTATGAAAATACAGTATATTTAGAATATTTTTAGTTAAAAAATAAATATTTGTTTTTTTAGAATTAAAATTATTTTTATTTATTTATTGGCACACTATCTCCTCTTATACCGGTGAGATATTATAAACTAATTTTTAAAAAATGGTATGATATTATTTTACAATATAGGTTTTTATAAAATTACGTAGCTAAAATAAATAGAAAGTATTACTAAAAATATAAATTTTAAAAAAGCATTCAGGTAGAAACAATTTGCATATTTTAAAGAATATAAAACATTTTATTTCATAATTTTTAATAATCTTAATTGTTTTACTATAATGATATAAATAACTAAAATTACTTTTAACTAACATCATATAAAAGATTATTAATTGACTAAATAAATTAGTTTAAAACGCTCAGAACATTGTAAATCTATAAAAATGAACAAAAAATATGATCATATTTTATTAAATTTTAATATTTTTTAATTATTAAAATTCACAAAAAGAACAGAAAATTTATTTAATTATGATTGCAGAAATATATTAAAATTAAAAAAAAACTTTTTACTCTAAATTCTTTTTTGAAACCTCCCATCCAACTCCATTTCCTCCAAAATGTCCATATACACTAACTTTTCTGTATTTAACAGTATTTAAACCCAATTCTTTCACAAAACTTTTCATAGTCAATCCAAAGTTTCTTTTAACAATTTCTGTAATCTCAACATCACTCATTCCATTAAGAACTGTATCAAACGTGTCTACAGTTACTGATACAGGTTCTCTAACACCAATACAGTACGAAAGTTGGATTTGGCATCTAGCGCATATTTTATTATCAACAAGAGGTCGCGCGATCCATCTAGCAAGATATGCACCTGACCTGTCTAACTTGGTCCAGTCTTTTCCAGAGAAAGCTCCTCCACCGTGACTACCCCAACCTCCATACGTGTCTACTATTATTTTGCGGCCTGTTAGACCTGAATCTGATGCAGGTCCTCCTATGTGAAATTCACCTGCAGGTTGAATTAGGAGCTTTGTTTCGGGGTCTATTAATGGAAGGTCTGCAAAAAGTGGTGATTTTAGAAGTTTAGATCTAAGAGAAGGCACAGAGGTTGAAGGAGAGTGTTGCGTAGAGAGAACTATTGTGTGTACACGTAGAGGGATGCATCTTCCAGTGTTTAAATTACTATTCCTGTTAAAATTTTTGACATTTTCATTTGTATACTCGATAGTTACCTGTGATTTACTGTCTGGTCTCAACCAACAAAACTCTTTATCATTTTTTCGTAAGTATTCAAGCTTTTTTAAAATCTTATGTGCATATATACAAGTTGCAGGCATTCTTTCAGGTGTTTCATCCGTGGCATATCCAAACATCATTCCTTGGTCACCTGCACCAAGATCAAATGGGTCATTTATGATATTATTATTGCCAATATTGTCCATATTAATCTTAGAATCATTTATATTTTCGTTATTATCAGCAATTTTCTTAATTTTACAAACTTTTCCAGTGTCAGGATGACTAACAGCATTTCCAATACTAGCATCTTGTCTAGTCACACAAACAACCACATCAAAGGACTTATAATCCAGCCCAACATCTTTAATAACAGCTGAAACAATGCTTTTATAATCAATATTCTTCGTCTTTGTTGTTATCTCTCCAATTATATAAACTTTCGAAGATTTGATTGCAACATCCACAGCCACTCTGCTAAATGGATCTTCAAATAAGCAGTGATCGAGGATTGCATCACTTATTTGATCACAGAGTTTGTCAGGATGACCAGAACTTACAGATTCGGAGGTGAATATATAGCTAATTCGATTTTTAAAATTATTCATATTTTGAGATTGTTCTTTTAAAAAATTTTATAATTACTAAAAAAATTTCAAATTATTAATAAAAATTTAATAAAATATCAGAAGTATAATTAATTTATTAAAATTTTTAATAAATAAAATAGTAAAATTTCATTAAAACTCTAAATTTTTTAAAAACGTTTTCATTTTTTTCTCAACACCACTTTCAGTCAAAATTTCCAAAGCCTTCTCCAAATTACCCTCAGATATTTTCAACGCATCAATATTCATAAAAAAATTAACAAAGCCTTCTCTATTCAAAATTCTAAGTTGATTCGAATATTTAATAAGATAATTATCTTTGCTAACAATGCTATCATCATCATCAGAAGTTGAAGCTTTTGCGTTAACAATTGGTGTACTAACAACTTTGTGCATATCTTTATCTGAGCCCGTTGTTTTTGTAATAAGATTGAAGGAATTCTGACTTCCATCCGTCATTGAGAATTTAAAGTCATTTGTTATTCTATCCATCATATCGTTGACCATGTCCAGACCACCGGGGATGTTTTCTAGCTGCCTCATCTGAAGATCAGTATTGTGCATCTGTTCCTTTAGATACTTCGGGTCCTCAGATATTTTTTCGAGCTCGCTTTCAATAAACTCATCACTGATGTACGAGCGCAGTTCGGGACTGTTTTCGTACTTTTCCTTCAATTTAGGATTTGACTTGATCAGGTTCTTCATCAAATCCTTGTCTTTCATCATGTTTCTAACCCCCGGGTTCTTCATCATGGCAGTTAAAAAATCCTCCTCTCCGTTTTGTGTGATCTTCTTCTTTTCTTTAACTTTATTTATTTTAACGACTTCGAGTTTCAAATTTTTGAGCTGGTCCTCGAGCTCTGAGATCTTTGTTGAAAAGTTTACAAGACCCCGCTCGTTAAGCTTAAGGTAAAACCCTTCCATTGGCAATTGGAGTAAGTCTGAAATAGCAATTGTCAAAGTGAAGACTGTCTCGTCAGAGTCTAGGTCTATTTTGTAGTCCTTTAAGTTATAGGTCAGCGTTATATTTATCATAATTAAAAAAAATTTAAAAATAAGAAAAGTTAATTTTTTTTAAATTATTTATTTTTTTTTTTTTATTATTTTTTTTTTTTTATTATTTTGTAAATCTCCTACTTTGATCAGTTGATCTTTACATATCAGTTAAACTAAAAAAATAAATTATTTAAGATAAATAATTTAAAATAAATAATATTATAATTAAAAAATTTTATATAAAAATTTAAAATTTACAAATAACTTCAAATTTCATTAATAAAAACATCAAAACTCATCCTTTTTTTAACATCTACATCATCACACTCAACATCTAACCCTATACTTTTATCACATTCCCCTTTAACAGTTATTGGAAAAATCGACTTTAAATCATTACATAAACCTGATATAAAAACTTTATTACTATCCAAGGAACTATTAACGTACTTAAATTTTTTAGTTGAAGATTTTAAAATTTTATTTCCAGAAATTTCATCTGAAAATTCAACTTCAATAGATTTTAAGTGCAGATCAAAACTTAAGTTTAGGTCTACAATTACCTTTTCGGACTCTGTTGTAAGACTACCAGAGTCAGAGTCCCAATTTTCAAAATCTTCTGTTTTGTAACTTATCTCAAATTTTGGGAAAAGTTCAGCAGAAGAATTTTTATTATTTTTAGAGAATTTCAAAATTGGAACCTGCTTGTTTATTGGAAATTGTTTTTTAGATAAAAATACGTTAGATTCAAGCATTGATTGATCAAGATTTGGTGAATAGATAATTTCTATTTCATTTGTATTTGTAAGTAAGAAAGGTATACCATTTGGAAACGTATTATCGGGAGTTAGAAACAATAAAACCTTTCCGTTAAGCTCGGATGAAAAATTATTTTTATTTTTTTGGAAAGTTTCCAATTTTTCAATTGTTATTTTAAAATGTTCCTTAATTAATAAGTTGCTTTCAGGTTTAGACTCTTTATTTTCTACATTCATTGAAATAATATTTGAATTGTTATTGTTATTATTATTATCAATTATATTACTATTACTATTTAAGGTATTATTTGTGGAATTAGTTGTTGATAGAATTAAATTATTATCTCTATATTGTTCATATTCCTTTTGAATTTTACTTTGTTTTTCTCTTATTCTCTTTTCGTGTTCATCCTGTTCCATACTTTTAAGATTTAAATATTCTAAACCACTTTCAACACTTTTCATTGGAAATTTTAGGAAGAAGTCAGACACGAAAACAAAATTTTCGTAAATTTCTTGTTTTGTATTTATTAGACACGTGTAGATGTTTTCTAATGTTAGAATGTAGTCAGAGTAATAGATAGGATCAGTAATATCTAAAAATTGACTATTCATAGTTAATAGTGGGTTATTATTATTTTTATCTAAATTACTTATATCATCATTTATATTATCACTTGCTCCTCCACTATCTTCTAAGTTGTTATTAATATTATTACTAATATCACTATTGTTAATGTTAATGAATTTTAAATTTTCTATTACTAAAATTAAATAAAAATCTAAACAATATCTCCCAACTAGAATCATATTATCATTAATTCTTTTAACTGACGGATACATTCTTTTTAAACCCTCCCAATTGTTAACAACAGATATAATATTATTAATATTAGGTAATATAGATTGTTTAGATTCTTCAGACGATGAATAAAGAAATGTTTTCTTCTGGTTAAAATAAATTAAATTTGTTGTTTGCATAAAAATTTAGAATTAAATAAAAAAATTTTAATTAAAAAAAACTATAAACACAAATTTTAGTAAAATTTTTAAAAAACATATATATAAAAAATTTTCTAAATTTCTTGGAGAGTATAGCTCATAGATATTTCATCCCCCACAATTAGATTAACCATATCTTTAACAACAGAGCTTGCAAAAATCCTCTCATATCCAACAGTCATAAGCTTATCATTCCATTCCCTTTGTGTGCACCTGTCACCACACGATTCATTGTTATTATAGGAAAAACATTTAAAACAAACAAAAAATTGTTCAGTTTTTCTGTCTTCGGTGTTTAAATTGATAATTGAGAGATAGTGGTCTGTTATTGTGTCAGGGTCAAAGTCGTTAACATCCCAGGGGACTGATTTTAGCATGTTTATTCTCAGTTTGATTTCGTGTGGTTGGTAATCGATTATTTTTGAGATTTTTGTTCTTTTTGGTGAGTCTTTTGGTAAATGTAAATCTTCCTTAATTTTGTTATCTGTAAAAATTTTTACATAATTATCTTTGATATCTTTAGAATTATTTTTTGTTAAATTTTTTTAGTTGAATTTTTTTTTATTGTTAAATTATTTTTTGTAATATTTATTGGATTAATTAGTTCTTCATTGTTTTTATTACCATTAAGGGAAATTTGAATAGGTTTTGTTTTTTTTAATTTTATATCATAGACACCTATTGATTTAAATCCTTCTAAAATTTCTTGAAAAATATTTTTATTTATAGCTGAAGGATTATATTCAATTTCTACAATTGCATTAAATATTTTGTACTGGTTAGACATTCCGTAAATTCTTAATTGTCTGTCATAGGTTTCTTTTATCATAAATTTTTATAAAATAACAAAAGAAAATTTAAAATAATTTTTCAATATCAAAAATTTTATTTTAATCTATCAAAATTGTTATGTAAGCTCATTTTTCTTATAATAATTTCTTTATTAAAATAATCTAATAATATTTTTAATTAATTTTTTTAATAATAAATTTTAATAAAAAATTAATTATTAAACATTCTAAATTTAGTAATTAATTCTACTTATTATTTATAAATATTATTAAAAATTTATTAATATTTTTTATTATTATAATTTTACTACACATAAAGAAGAGATAATATATCTGTAATTAAGTTTTTAAAAAACAAAAAATAATTTTTAGAAAATTTTATACATTTACCTTCCTAGAAAATCTATTCTAGGTTGGTTTTAAAGTTTTTTTTAATTAAAATTTTTTTCTATTTTTTATAAAAATTTTTTAAGGAATAAATTTTTTAAGATAAATTTCAGAAAGATAAATTTTAAAAAGATAAATTTTAAAAAGTAAATTTCATTTATTTATTTTTCTCTTTTTCCCTCCAAAAATTTTATTTATAAATAAAAAAATTAAAATAAAAAAAAACATGGCAGAAGGAAAAGCAACCGGCGGTAAAATTTCAGGAAAACTCGGTGGATCAACACCAGGTGAAGATCAACCACAAACAGCACCAACAAAAAAGAAATCAAGAGCATCAAAGAACCAAATATTTAGATCCTCTGTTATTAGAGCTGCAAAAAAAATATTAGGAGATGTACAAGTCTCAAAGAAAGCGTACGACGTTCTATCTTCAATTACATACCAAGTTGTAGAAGATGTTTGTAGAAAATGTGATGATTTGGTAATGAAAGTTAATAAAAATACTGTTACAGGTGATGAAGTTTATTATTCCTTTGATTTGTTACTTAAGGGTGATTTAAAACAACATTGTTTAAAAGAAATTAACGAAGTCATTAGTAAAGACAGTGCAAGAAAAAAGAGAAATATGGATGTTAAAGATAATTAAAGTTTACTTTACAATACTAAAAAATTTTTTAATTATTATTTTTTTTTTGTTTATTTTTTTAATAACTAAAAAAAAATTTAATTAATTTTTTAATTAAAAATTATTCCTATAACTTTTTTAAATATTTTTAATTAAATTATTTTTTAACTAAATTTTTAATTAATAAACACAACTAATTTTCTTAAAACATTTTCTAAATATTCCTCTCCAATATCTAAACATTCTACTAAATCAATAACATTCTTAGCAGAACTAAATCCACCTTCTAACTTCATAAACTCTAAAACATTATAAATTACACTTTCTACAACTATTTTTAGATCTTTTTTATTTTTTAAATTTATAATTTCATTTTCATCGAATCTAAAAAAAATTGTTTTTTTAAAATTTTCAAAATTTGAATTTTTTTGGAAGTTATAAATATTTTTAAGGATTTCAAATTTTTTATTATTCGTTTTTGGGAGTTTGTTTGTAAATTGTTTATTGGAAATTATACAGTTTTTAAGTTCTGTTGAAATTGCATCTACAATAAAAGCATCGTTCTCTTCAAAATAATCTTTAAATTCTAAAATCTTTTCATTTTCAATATTTTTATTTTTTAGTTGTGTTTTAAAAATATCGAATATCTCGTCAGGGATATAATTCTTATCAAGTAAATTCATATTACTATCATTATTTAAATTAGTATTATTATTTAAATTAGTATTATTATTCTGTAAAAGAAAATAAAAATTTTTTCTTATTATTAAATTTACAATTTTTCTTAATTTATTATCATCGTAAGATTGCAATTCTAAATTACCTAATAATTCTTCTGAATTACATAAAGTTAGTTTAAATAAAAAATTAATAAAAAATAAATTATTTTTTATATTTAACTTTTTCAGACTTTCAATTATTTTAAAAAACAAAACCAAAAATTCATTTACAAAATTATTTTTTTATAAATTTTTAGATAAATAAAGAACACAACATCCAAATCCATTCCCTCCAATAACTCAATTACTTTTTTAAAGTTATTTGTAATTGAATATCCGTAAATTTTTAATGAATTATTTTTTAATTTTAATAATTCGTTATCAACATTTTTAGATGAAACTAAACGTAACCAAAGAAAATCTTCAAACGATTCCAAAAATTTTGGAATATCATCTGATCTACTCAAAATTGTTAATAAAATATCTTTAAAACTATCATTGTTCATGTTTTTAATATTAGTTAAACCTGATGACGTATTATTTGAATTACTATGAATATCACATTCTATTTCATATGTATTCATCAGAAATGAAACCATTTTCTTTAAAAATTTACTTTCTACGTTTGTAAAGAATTCAATATTTTCTAAAATTAAGTCTTTACAAATATTTGGATAACCACATCGTAACGATAAATACAATTCCGCGAATATTTTATTTTTATTAAATGAAATTGCATAAATATTTGAAAGATTTGATAAAATATAAATTTTTATATTTTTTAAAGGTTCTTTTGATACTTCAGAGATGTTTGAACAGATGTAATTGTAATAATTACTTTCTAAATATCTTATACTGTTTGCATGATTTAAATTTATTAAATTTAAATTCGAATTTGCATTAAAATCTAAAAATTTATAAACACTTCCTAAAAACTCATCATCAAACTCAACTTTATCTGTAGATTTATATTCTTCTAACTTATTACACAATATATTAAGACCTCGTCTATCCACTCCAATTTCAATCATATTTCTTTCTTTCATATTCTTATCTTCTTGCTTTCTTATTATATTTAAATCATCTTCCAATAATTTTTCAACAACTTTCTCTGTTTCTTCTGAAAGTTTATCTGCTAAAAAATTTTTTATTGTTTGTGGTGGGCTAAATTTTTTGACCTTTAGTGGTCGTATTTCTGGTAATATATAGCTTTGATTCTTTTGTTTTTTAGGGTATTTGTCTGCTAGTTTCTTTGTAAATAGAAGAAAAGACGGAATGTTTTGTGGTAGAGGATCAAAAATAAAAATCGGTGACTTTCGCATAAAACTTTATTTAAAAAAATAAGAAAATTAAAAAAATTTTAAAAAATCTAAAACTAATAAAATTTAATTATTCTTAAATCTTCGTCTTTCAACTGCTAATTTCCTTTTCTCCTTCTCATGCATTCCAATAATAACACATCTCGATGGATAAACTCCTTTATAATCGAACATATCTTCCTTTTGTTCACCTATTCCCTCAACAAAAATTTTTCTACTTCTTCTGTTAACCTTCACAACCTTTCCCTCTACAAAGTCTGTGTTGTCTAACATTTTCTTTGTTGATGTAAAGACACGAACTGTGTCGTTACGCCAGATTGGTGCAGTTTTTGCAGATAGGTAGGATTGTAGTGGTGATGCAACTTGGCTGTAGAATTGCTTGGATAATAGTTTTGAGTTTCTGGTGAAAAGTAGTTTTCTGTTCGTTCTTCTTGAGGCAGATGCGTTTTTCTTAAATGGAATGGTTTCTTCATAAAACTTAAAAAATTTTACAAAATTTAAAAAATATTTCTATAAACTTTTAAAATTATTTTTTATTTTATAAAAAATTTTACTGAATTTTTAAAAATATTTTTTAAATTTTTTATATTTAGATAATTTTAAAATTTAAATTGGTTGTTATATCATCTAAAAAACTATCCTTAGTTTCTGATTGTTTATCACTTTTATCTATAGACTCTTCTTTTTTATCTAAGGAATTGGTATTTATATATTCTGATAATGTAATTCTTTTGAAAGGTTTTATTTTTTGTTTTTTGAATTTTTTCATTTGAAATCTTTTTTAATGATTAGAATTAAAACCAAAAAAAAATTAATTTTAAGTTAAATTAAATAATTAAATTTTATTTTTCTTAGATAAATTTTTAATTTAAAAATCATTAATAACAAATAAACTTTAGATAAACTTCTTTTAAAATTTTTTTAATTTTTAAAAATTTTTAATTACAACAAATATTAAAAAATTATTATATTTTACATTTTTAGTCAAAAAAAAAAACAATTCAAAATTAAGACAATTAATATTACTAATTTTAAATTTTTAAGGTTCTTTTTCACATTTTATTGGTTAATTTTACTTCTTTAGTTTTGAGTTTAAAATATTTTATTTATAGTCATAATAGTAGATTCTAATACTTATTATAACATTGATTGGTACAATATTTTTAATAAAATATAATCTGATTTCATTTGATATTTATATAATTTAAAAAATTTTTAGAGTTATTATAGATAGAATTTCTAAATTTACTTGAAATCTCAAATGTATTTCTTTAGTTATCAAATAAAAATTTAGAATGCTTTTGTATCTGTTATAAAATATATCAAAAATTTATTAGAATTTCTATAAATAATTCTTAATTTTCAATAAAATCAGTTTTTTATAAATTTAATAATTTTATAGATCAATTTAGTAATAATCAAAAATATTGTTAAACTTTTCATTATAACAAAATTTCCTAAATCATTCTATTTATAACCTAAATAAAACCCAAATTAAGTATATTTTAAATAGTTATTGTTTTAATAATGATAAAAATTAGAATACTCTTAAAATTTTTTAGTAATATGCTTAATTACACATTTTATAATAATTATTTTATCAACATTGATTGGACTTTTTAATATATATATAATATAATATATAATTTTATAAATCATTAATTCTTTATTATAGCAAAAATATAACTTTTTAGATACTTTTCAAATGATTCTCAACTTATCAAACTAAATTAAAAATTTTAATGTAAATTGGTGTTATTAAACAATTTATTTTCAATTTAAAAAGAATTACTCATTATCTATACACTTTTCTATATTGAAATTATAAAATTAGATTAATTTTTATTTTCCCTTTTAAATTTCGTGTTTATATAAAACAAACAATATATATTTAGCATCTATAAATTATTTTAAAATTCTTAGATTTTATAAATTATTATATAATTTTTATATTTTCGGTAAGATAACACCTTTAACAAATTATAGACTCTAATTTTTATATTGTTATCTTTTATATGAAAATTGAGTTATTTAGCTAAAAAATAATTTTTAATGATAAATGACGAAAAAAATAATTAATAAATTTTAATATTTAAAATTACTTTATTTGTAGATTAATTTAAAAATTTTTTTAGCTAAACCTCAAAATACTTTTCATACCTAGCATCTTCAAACTCTTTCTCTTTATTAACAATATAAAGAAAAGACCTATCAATATTTGTATAATCAAGAAGATCAAATAAATAGTATTGAACTAAATATCCATTTTCTGAAGTAGGAAATACAAATTTTTTAGTTGCAAAATCATAAAAAGGTATTTTAAGATTAACATAATGTTTCTCAAGAATTCTGTCGTAATTTGAAGTGTGAGAAAGTGCTTCTAGAAAGTCTATATTAATGTAATAGCTGTTAATGTCAGAAAATCCAAACTTATTTATTACATCAGGATCCAAGATTTCATTTTTACCGTAAAAATTTTGCTCTCTTTGTAATGTTTTTTCGGTCTCTTTTATTGTAAAATCGCTTTTATTTAGATAGTTCATGTAGTAATAACTTATATTTTCATTGTGTATTCCTGTATCTGTAATAACTTCACCCTTCAACCTACCTTGGGATGTTACTTCTTCTAAAACATTAGAATAATTTTTAACAGCCAATCTCTTCTCATATAGTCTAAATATATTACAATTTCTTTCGTCAAACCGTCTAACTCCCTTTATAATAAGGTCAGAATCAATTTTGAGATTTATTTCACCTTCATAGAAAACTTTATTATTCTGTTTCACCATTCTTTCATCAAACTCATAAAAATGTTTGATAACTTTTAGATCAAATAGCTTTGCTTTGTTATTATGAATGCTTATGATGTTTAATATATGCAAACCTAACTTTCTAAACAAATTTACCATATTATTCTTTATAATAGCCCTAAATAACCCACCAGTTCCATCAGGATGTAACATTTTCTCAGTCTTCGAGATATAAAGCTCAACACCATCCATATCATATACTGGAAATACCTCTTGAGAGAATACGTAGAATGTTGTAAACTTGATGTCAACTTTTTTTTTAAATATTTTTATCTGTTTCTTGTATTTTGAAACATTGACATCTGAACACATGAAAAATATATTTAGCTTTTTCTTGTGTTTTTTAAACGTTTTGTAAAATTTGGATTCAATTTTTTTATTGATTCGAAGTGTTGATAAAAGACTGATTTTCTGGTTTTGGGGTTCTCCTTAATTAGAAGATCCAGATCATCTGACCCTGCCAGAAAAATTATTGCTGTATTTGTTAAAACTATAAAATCTTTATATTTCATGTTTCTTGTTATGTGAACTGTTTTAAGACCTGTTGAACAGATACTTTCGGATGATACAGAAATGCTTGATAAGTTTTCAAGGCTTCCATTTTCATTAGTTTCAATTTTATGTTGAACAGTATTTTCTTTGTTAATTATCTTTGTATCATTTTTACCAAGAGCTTCAGAATTATTACCATCATTTATAGCGTTATCACTATATATTTTACTAGTATCAGTATTTTTTGGATTTAAAATATTTCTCTTCTGTTCTCCACCTTTCATAAATAAACGAATACGAAAAATTGTTAAAAAGTTTAAACACGTAATAATCCCCAAATTCCTGTAAAGGGGATTCTACTTCTATTTTGATAAAAATTACATCAAATTACAAAATATGATTTGATATTAAAAAATTATTACAAATCAAAATATTTTGAATCAAAAATAAAATCTCCTTTTTTTAAAAAAAATAAATAAAAAAAAATAAAATTTTATGATCAAAAGTTTGTCCACTTTTTTCGGAGGAGTTTTAGTAGTTTTCACCCTTTCTATAATAATAAGTGTTCTTATGGTCAATAAATTCGTAAAAAAGGATTTAAGAAACACATTAAATGTCTTTTTTGTGGGAGGAATATCACATTGTTTTATTGCATATATTACTATTCAACTTAGCCAATATAAACCTCTAATACCAATGCCTACAAAAAAAAAAGGGTCGCACTAATTATTTTTAAATACTAAATAAATTTTTTTAGCAATACTACGGAATTTTAATTATAATAAAATTATAAATTTTTTGAACTTAAGTTTTTTTCACGCAAATATAAAAATTAAATAAAAAAAAACATTTTGATAAACAAATTATCTTTTCTATTTTCATAATAAAATAATTGTTAAAAATAAACATTTTCAAACAAAAAAATCTAAAATAATAAATCATTATATTATAAAAATTAGAACCAAAATCTTTAATAATTTTTTAAATAAATTTTAATCTAAATAAACAACTTATCTAAAGAACAAATACCTCTCAAATATCGGATATACTCATTTAACTGTATATTCTCAGGCTTTAGTTTTAATATCCTATTCTTCAAGTCTTCCTTATTTATCAGGTTAGGAGTCTTGAAATATTCTCTCCCAATGACTAAAAGCTCCTTATCAAATTTTATATTTTTAAGATCAATAATTTCTTTAGTGTCGATATTTTCTTTAGGCATATCTAACTCAGAATTATATTTAAATCTATTTTGTCCGTTTTATACATATTTTGGTCTAATTTATAATCAATAAAGTTAACATCACTAATTGTAAAATTTTTAGTTTGGAATTTTTTCTCCTGAAGATTTATGTCAAAATTTTCAGTTAAGGAGTTCGAATTAAAATTAACCCTATTAAAGAAATCAAGCTTGATATTAAACAAGCTCTCAAAATATTCATCAAAAATATTTTTAGTTTTATTTGTTAGACTGTAAAAATAACTTTCAGAATAAATCTTTAAAAAATTTTCAAAGCTAACATCTATATTATCAAATATTTCCAGTAAATAACTTTTATCAACAAAATCTAAATACCCAAGTGCTAAATTTTGAGTTTCAGAATTTTGTAACTTTGAAAGAATTATATTCTTACAAATATTCTGTGTATTTTGTGATTGAAATTTTAATTTGAAAATTTTATCGTTTTTCATCTCCAATTTCAATAAAAAATCATTTAATTTTGTTTTAGATTGTAAGGATTTTACGAATGTAAATGGATATTCTGTGTTATTAAGTAAAATATGTTCTTTTGTAAATGATAATACTGTTTTAATTGGAGTTTCTTCTGTTAATATTTCACACTTTAGTCCAAAAACTTTTTTATTCATTTCTTGTAATAATTTAAGTTAAAAAGTAAAAAGAAATTTAAATTTTTGAAATTATAAATTTATTTAAAACTAAAATTTTAAGACATAAAAAATTCATCAATTTTCTTTTTTTCTTCGTCGCTAATTTGAAAATTACCACAATTTTTAACATAAAATCTAAAAACCACACTTTTCTTAAAATATCCATCCTTAATAACTTTTTTTAATATTTTTTCTACATCATTGCCACTTAGATTATTAAATAACTTTTCTAATCCATCATTACCCTTAAGTTTATCAAAATCAAAAGTTTGTTTTGAAGATTCTACCTCCTCTACATTTTTAACAAACTTCTGTGAATATTTTTCATTTATAAATTCACTCTTAAATTTAAAAAGACTTTTAAGGATTGTATCATTCGTTTTCTTCTCATTTATTACGTTTATCTTTCCACAAGCTAAACAACGTTGCTCTATAATAGGTTCTACATATTTGTAAACAGTTTCTGGATTTTCACAATCTTCACATAAAACGTACTTAGAAATAAACTTGTAAATCGTATCTTGTATTTCTTGTCTTTGAAATGTTCCATTTAAAATTATCTGCGAACGGTCTTCAGCTATTTTGAATCCTGTTTTAAGTGAGTTTGACAGAAATTTTAATAAAATTTTTTCTGGTCTGTTAATTGAACTAGAAATTGTGTTAAGATTCGTTATTACGGTTTTAGATTTTGAATAACTTGTTTCTACAGAAGGCATTTTGTAACGATAATGATTGTCAATAATATTTGGATTAATATTTATTTTAATAGGCATGTAGAATTAAATAATAAATTCTAAAAATTTTATATTTTACCATAAATTAGAATTATCAAAAAATATTATAACTGGAAACTTTATATTTATTTTGTCAGAGTCTGAATTTTATAATAATATAATATTTTAAAGATTTAAATTTTAAAAATAATTTTTTTAAATTCTTAAAATTTTTATCTATGACTGTTTCAAAGGCCGACCGAAAATTCAGATCTCGTTACCAACCAAAGTTTAAACGTGCAAATTTACTCAAAACCAACTACAAAGATAGAAGAAAGCTTCTAACTCCTAATTTCAAAACCTACGGAAATACCAAGACAAGACTCGTTGTTAGAAGGACAAACACTAAAATTATCGCACAATTGACTAATGCATTCATAAGTGGTGATAAGGTCATTGTTCAAGCAGATTCATCAGAGTTAGTAGATTTCGGTGTTAAAGTTGGTTTGACCAACTATTCCGCTTCGTATTTGACAGGTCTTCTTATCGGTAGGAAGGCTGAACTTCTCAAGCTGAAAGGTCCAGTGTTTTTAGATATCGGACTCAACAGATCAACAAAGGGTGCACGTGTATATGGTGTTATGAAAGGAGCTGTAGATGCAGGGCTAAATATTCCCCATGGAGAAAAAGTGCTACCAGGTTACGTTGATGGTGAAGATTTTAATGATTCTGTTCTTAAAGGGAAAATTTTTGGTTCAGATATAATTTCCTACATGAAAATTCTAAAAGAGAAAGATGAAGAGAAATATAAAATTCAATTCCAAAAATACATCAAAGAAGGTGTTGATGAAACCAACTTAAAAAAAATTTACGAGTCTGCGATTGAAAAAATTTCAAATCTCGAGTCGTTGAAGAAATCTGAAGCAAAAGACTACTCACCTTTAAAGAAATTTGTTGCTAAAAAAATGACTAAACAACAAAAGAATGAAAATCTTAAGAAAAGGCTTGAAGAAGCAAATATCACAAAAAGTAAGTAAAATTTATTTTTATTAAAATTTTTGTTCTAAATTTTATATATTGAGCTCTCTTTATAATCTAAAGAATTTTGATAAGTATTAAATAATCATATAATAAAAATATTTAATTAATCTAGTAAAAATACTAAAATTATTTTTAGCTATTCTGAGTTAAATGAATTTCTTTGGTACATATATAATATTTTCTGTTATGTATATAATACCAGCTCTACCTTTCTAAAATATAATTTTTTTGTAAAAATATTAGACAATCAAAATTTTTATAAAACTTTTACAAACAAAAGGATATTATTAAACTAATTCTAAATTATTTACAAATTTATTATCTTTTCACAATCTAATTTTTCTAAAATTATAAAACAAACAAAAAGAGAAGATAAATGCTGCAATATAAATCAAAATAAATTTTTTGAAAAAAGTCTATATTCATCTGATTTTGTCAATTCTATATTTTTGTATAAAAATACGATAATATTCCAGAGAAAATGGATCCAAACCCCATAAAACACGAATATTTAATACCCTGAGAAACGGATATTGAAGGATTTTTTGAGGGTATCTCATCATATAAATTACATAATTTATAAATAATTTTATTAGCAGAAACAAGAAATATCATTATAAGAAATCTATCACTTCCTTCAATGAATGTTAATGATAAAAATTTTAAGATTGTATTGAAATTTTCAAATTTTACAAAACAAAATATTATCATTCTAATTATATTACCATTTATAGAAATAGCCATTAATGAACTTAAAGAAAATTGGGTCTCTAAAAATTTGAACAGAGCAAAAAAAAATAGCTCAATCATACATCCTAAAGTTTTTATTAAAGTTACATCACGTGAATCTATTTTATATGATAGAAACAAATTTCGCTGTGTATTTGCAAAAGATAATTTAACTATTCCATGGCAAATAATAGAAAGATAAAAAAAATAAAATATGGTTTCATATATTCTCTTAAATTTAAAGATGTATTTCTATTTACAGAAACTATATCCTCTTTTTTTCCTAAAAATTTTTGATTTTCTTTATATAATTTTTTTAGTGCAAATTTGCTCAACAATAAAAATACTACTCCAATAACAGCAAATCCTATAGAAACTAACATACAAACGGTACGCTCGATGTTAAACTTAATATTTAATAATACAACTGTCCCACCTGCAATCACATTCCCTATTGTGCAATAGAATCGAATGTCGTTTAATTTTTTAAGATTATCACCATTTCCATTTTTATTGTAATTCTTATTTTTCCCTGATTGATCAACAAAAATTGTCGAAAAAACATCAAAAACGGGATTAAACCCTCCATTACTAATACCATTAAGTATGCTTAATAGACTCGTATAAAGTTGTATATAAATATTAAACCATTTAAAATTGGATAATAAGAATATTACGGACTGTAGAATAATAAGAACAGTACAAATTGAAACATAATTTTTTTTTACGTGAGCAATGTAGCTGAAAAAAAAGTTCGCAATAACACCGAATGAGTTAAATGCAAGTGCTAGATATGTTTTAGAATCTTTAAGATTGAATGTTTGTTTTAAAACGGTAGGAAAATATATTGTACAAATGTAGATAGATCCTTGTGTGAAAAGTGATGCTAAATTTATAAAGATATAATCCATTTGATTATTTTTTTTTTTTTAATTGATTTAATTATAAAATATTTAATTGATTTAATTAAAAAATAATTGATTTTAATAATTTATTGTTGTGTTTATAAATTCTTTTTTGTTATAGGATAAAAATATATAAATAACATTATTATGTATTAAAAAACAATATTTTATTAAAATTTTGGAATAAAAAAAGATGGTTGGTTTATAAATTTTAATATAAATTTTACAATTAAAAAAGATATTAAAATTGAAAATAAACACCATATTTAAAGATTTATATAATTCTGGAATTAAAAATATTGTTATTTTTTATTTAGTAATAAATGTTTAAGTTTATAAAATTGACTAAAAACAGGGAAAATCTGTTGTTCTCTATAAAAGATTTTGCTTTATAAATTCTTTTCAATAATAAGGCTAAAAATGAAAAAAAACATGCATATAAACGCTATATAAGATTATTACTCATAGTTTTTTAAAATTTTTGATTGGAAGTTAACTAATTCCGTCAATTTTTCACTTTTTTTTCTTTTTGTGAACAAAAGATGGTGATTTATAAATTCCAATATTAATTTTATAATTAAAGATTATTATATGATGAGAACGTAGAAAATATGAATTTATACTCTTAAAATAATTAAATTCTCAATTCATATATATTTTAAGATAAATTCTAAAGAATAATTTAAATCTTTAAATATTTTTTATAAGTTATGGTATTTTATATAATATAATTTCCTAATTAATCATTATATTTTGAATTATTAGAGGTCTTGACACATATTTATAAATTTGAGAGATATTATTAGCAATAATAGTTATTTTTGTCTTATGTTTAATTTTGAAAAATTATAACATATACATATCATATAAAATAAAGAAATATGGTAAAAAAATTAATTTTTTTTAATTGAATAATGTAAATTATTCTCTTTTAACCTATTTAAAAGGAAGAAATTTTTAATTAATAGGATTTATTCTTTTCGTAAAAGAAAATTATTTTTAACTCCTATTATCCCCATATCTAAAGTTAAAATTGAAATATTACCTAATACTAATTTTCAAATAATTATTAAAAAAAAAAAAACGACGAAGATATTATTATGAAGAAGTACACAACAAAATATAAAACAAATTTAAAACCTTTTATTAGAAATA
>NW_027296926.1:0-4207 GCF_016086655.4 Lepeophtheirus salmonis | reverse complement strand
GCAATAATTTATGACAAATAGAAAAAATATATTATTTCTCTGATAGTTGTGCAACCCAATATAAAAATTGTAATGCTTTCTTAAATCTTACATTTCACAAAGAAGATTTTCAAGTTTCTTCTGAGTAGCACTTTTTACCACTGGCCACCACAAGGGACCGTCAGATAGAATTGGTGGGACAAGTAAAAGGGAAGCCATAAAAGAGAGCCTTCGCCGCCCGTATAAAAATCAAATTACCATAGCAAGGCAACTATTTGAATTTGCTAAATCTAGAATGGAAAACATAGAAAAATTTGTTATTGTGACCAAGATGACTTCAATAATGAAGAAAGTACTCTAAAACAGAGATTAAGAAACGCAAAAACTATTTTTGGTACTCAAAAACTCCATTCCTTAACCAAGGAATGGAGTTTGCTCATAGTACTTGAATTCAGCGGAATCACGAATTGAATCAGCTATTAAAAGAATGTGTATTTTATGGAAAAAAAATTGTGCATTATATTTTGCATAGAAAATATTTTTTTATGTCATGTTATGCTGTAGTGAAAATATAAAATATGTTTATATGGATTTATATACAAATCGTCAAATATTTTCATTACAAAGAAGGTCAACTTAAAAATGTGAATTTAAAGGAAAAATGCATCTAAAGGCTGAAATCCTCCTTATAAAATAATTATTCTATTAAAAAACACCAGACCAAATAATGGAGCAACAGAAAATGGGTAATGTATAGTATACAAAGAAGTAAATTAAAATTAAAGTGTTCCACATACCTCTAGTTAGTGGCCTGTATGGCGATGATCACATTGAGATCCCACTCTATTTTTTTATGGAAACAATAGATTGGGCTACCTTCAAAAAATATGGCCATATATAATTTGCAGCCTTGCAGGGCACCATTTTGAAGTACGCGCCAAAGCACCAAAATTTTTTAATTTTTGTTTTATCGCAACATGTTTATACTCAGATGAAAGCTGTGTATGTGTTGAGTATTTCCGATAAAGTAAGTAAAAATCCAATCACTATGAATGTGTTATCATCTTTAAGATCAACTATAAGATGGGCATTGTTTTTTGACATTTTTCAAAGCTTTGAGCACCCTTAAAATGGCCCCTCTGTAGTCCCAGACATCTGAAATACATCACAATGAATTATTTAACAATTTTGAATCAGTGCACCCTCAAATTCGGTGATGGTCATGACGTGAGGGTGTGTTCAGTTCACATAGAATTACCCCGATGTCACAGCTTTTGATGGTATATTTTTTTTGCAAAACTATACTCCTCCTGTTGACTGTGAATGGAGTTTTTATATTATACTATTATATAAACCTCTGATGAATTTTTTTCCTATATAAAAATATAAAACAAATCAATGAACTGGATCCATTAAATAAACAAAAACATATAAACTAGGTTATAAATAAATTTTTATTTCCATAAAACGTCCAACTCCTCTTTTACAATTTTTCGTATATGTTGGAATCCAACCCTGGCGGCATTATAGGAAAGTAATTATCAAGGACCTGGTAAGGAAAAAACCCAATTGAGTGTTCAAAAGGTGTCGGTAGAGCTTCACCTTCCACCAACAACGATTTTCAGAATCGTGACTGATGATATCCGCTTCAAAACCCTACTCTGCAGTTCTTAACACCAAGAAAGATGGAAACGATCAAACTGGGTCCACTCAGCCCAGATATCAATCTCTCTGACCAATTTCAATTCTGTAAGCTTACACCTGCTCCGGGAATACGATTTTGATAGCCATGAAAACCTCATACTCGGCTTTTGCCGGATGATGAAGTTAGTGAACGAAGAGGATATCTTCAGGCAGTTTTGGGGGTTCAAGAACGATTGTCACGACGTTATTCGAGCCGGTAGTTTTGCATGTAATTTCTTATCTTACTGGGCAGTTTCAATCATTTCGGAATGATTTTTTATAAATATTTTTTGAAACCATGATTTAGAATTAAACAATAGTAAAAGCTTTTTAAGATCTGGAAAATCTCTTGATCATGTTATGATTAGCAAAAGTTCAAATACCCACAGCAAGCTTGGGTCCCAGATTTTGTGGGATAATTTAAGTGTGCATTTAAATGGCAGCTTTTATTTTCCAGACTTGCTAGAACTCGACCCCAGTTTGTAGCCTATGATTATAATGCAAGGATTTGTCTCCACCCATCTGTTGCAGCATTTTTACAACATTTTGTAAACATTTTACTATACAAACTGATAAATTCTGGGATTGAAAATAGTTCAGTAGAACCTTTTAAAATATGTGATGTTGAGTTCCCATATATATCTACTTTCCTGATTATATTTGATAACCCATATCTAATTTATTCCAAAATGGCTCAATATCTACTACGCCTAAACCCTAAGAAGATGTGTGAGTATTAAATGTAATTGTGGAATCTTGGAGATATAAAAAATTATTATCGGTTCCCTTAAACATAATTCTACAATCAAAAAGATAATTTTTGCCAAAAAATAAACAACTCAAAACGTCAAAAGAGAAGGGAATAAATTTATATATGACACAAATTCCCAGATGAATCGGTGCATTTTAAAAGGAATTATGACCAAATTAATCTCATGATAACCTCATTATAATAGCTGTGCCAGTTTATTGATTGAAAATATTAAATTACATTCTAAAAGTACTTAAAAAACAGTCGCAGTCCACCTAAAGGATAAAACCATCAAATCATTAAGTTGTTAAATATAACCAAAGGGGAAGTAAAATCTTTTGCATGTTATTTGAATCAAACCTAATCCATCGCTACCACCAAAGAGCAACTGATTAAGAATGAAAACAAGAACATTGGTCGACCACTCATTCAAGTATTTCAAAACTCTAGGTGACAAAAATTACAGTCACTACCGGAAGGAAGCAAACATTTACTCTACTTGAGAGGCAAATAAAGGACACCTTGGACATTAAACAGAACAAGCTCTATGTGAACGCACATGATGATGTAATGATGAGGTAGCGATGAGCCAATTAGACTAACCTAAAGTTGCTCCATATGTGTGCAGTATTTATATATCTACCAGGTCAATTAATAGGACTATCCTTGAACAGAAGAAAATAAATGTATCCCTTTCTATTTGAGAGCAATATTGTATCTATTAACTGTACAACTTGATTATCACAAGTTTATGAAAAACTTTTTTTTTCCAATTGTGAATACCTACCTTGGTCTATTAATTATAAATTGTCGATTGTTGGAATGCCTTATGCTTATACTATTAATTATTAAATACTTATTCTTCATACACAATAATTTATTGATACATTCAATATTTTTGATTGATAAAAGTTACTAGAAGATATTCATAAATGATGAGAAAATAGACTATTTCGCTATTATGTAACGTACTGTGCTTCTTTTTAAAATACATCCTACCCTATCTCAACACTTTTTGTCATTTTTTACCAATATGAACAATTTGGCTAATTTTGATTATAGAATAATTCAAATAAAATAACAAATCTATCGAATTTATTTATAGTTTTAGTAAGATGATAACTCATTAAATAACAAAGCGAGTGACTTGAAGGATGGACTTAGACTTGAATTCATATAAAGGAGATGTTTGACTTGATTTGATCACACAATAAAATACTCGACTTCAAATCGAACGTTATTTCGATTATTAAACTGGATATGGACCCCTTAAGTAGATATATATATATCTTAGGATTTGAATTGAACTCAATGTGAAATATTTAAGGACTTGGACTGTGCCAAAAATAAATACTATAGACTTGCTTTGTTCTTGCAGTATCAGGACATCTGTTAGTTAACATTATAAATAGGTTAATTATGAAATAATTCCAGACTTCAAATGAATATTTTGATATCTAGAGGGTAAAAATCCCTTTATTTCTGCCTCTTATATAATAGATTCATTAAGTCAATTTTCTCCAAATAGCTCGACATCCAACCCTTGTGAAAAAATGATATAATATAACCTGCTTACACCATATATTTTGAAAGAGAATATTAACGTCTCATTATGACAGCTCATCAAATTTACTTTTATGAGACACGTAAAATTTGAGGGGACAGTGATTATGAGTTTTAGTAGGTTATTATCGCTTTTATTTTTCATTTATTAGTACTTTTAGAATAATAAAAATTTAATGATGTTAATATTTACATATGGAATCTATTTTGCGTTTAAACATAGCCATATTT
>NW_027296925.1:0-868 GCF_016086655.4 Lepeophtheirus salmonis | reverse complement strand
GCCTATCGATAAAATATTACAATCAATTAGCATAAAATTTCAAAAAAATAAATATATATTTAATGATAATTCACCTCTTTCATAAAATATAAATTTGGGAGATGATGTCTTTGAAAGAGTTAATTTGTCCTGCCGCCATTGTTTTATTATAACTACATTTTTCTTCATCTCCTATATATGGATACTTTTTCTCTGTAGCTATACCTTTATTAGCAATAATATCCATCAATCCACCATTACATCCCTTATTTCCAAAATCTGAGGAGCAATCCACCAATTGTTGCTCACTGAAAGAAAGAAGCTTCTTGTTTTTGATGAAATATTGTCCCTCTACAGAGCCAGTCTGAAATTTAAAGATACCCATATTAAAGATTCCAGATCTTTTGTTCAAATACATACAGTCGAAAAAGCCCAACATGATCCACAATCTTTTTGGTCTTTGACTGCTGTAACTGCTCCATTTTTGGTCCAATTAACATAAGAAGGAACCGGTGCGCTGTTGTCCAAAATAACAGTGTTCTCTCCCGAAAAGGATCCTTTGGCCAATCCAGTATTTCTTTGAAGAAATTCACTTTGAAGCTGTAAATGTAAATTACATATTTTCAATCAATGGAGAATGTGGATAATTGTTTACTAAACCTCCATATTGGTTCATTGCCAAAGTATAAGTGTGAAGTCCGTTTTGGGCTTTTGCATTATGCTTTTGGATTTTTATTCTGTTTTCTTCGTAAATTTTGAATCTAAGTTCTTCAATTTGGAAAGAAGCATATCTCTTTCCGTGAAGTTTCTTCCATAGAGTCCATTCACTGGAGAATTCTCCAGCCACAAGTCCAAGGCATACAAAAATTAAAAATAGTTTCATATTGTT
>NW_027296924.1:0-634 GCF_016086655.4 Lepeophtheirus salmonis | reverse complement strand
GATTCAGGATGATATGATGTGGTGACATAATAATGTCAGGTACTCCAAATCTTGATATCCAACTGTCCAAGACAGCTCCAGCCACTATACTGGAGGTGATATTGGGAACTGGGATCACTTCCGGCCACCTCGTATACCAATCCATTATAGTCAGGGCAGAGAGCTGTCTTTTGAAGAGTGTGAAGGGGCCAAATATATCCATATGTGGATGAAGGAGAGTCTCGCTGATGGTGGATCGAAAGAGGAAGTGGAATTGGAGGATCTAAAAAGCATGGTTTGTTGATATGCAATGCCTTCTTCTGTAATTTTCTTAATAATTTAGGCCAAGCGTAGAATAGTGATACTCTTGTTAAAGTATCTTTGAATCCTGGATGATTATCTTTGTGGCTTGAATGAATAATTCGTTGGCAAAGTTCTGGAGAGGACAATACGACACGAAAGAAGTCTTCGTTGCCGAAGCCTCCAAGAAAGGTTCCTGAAACACACTTGAGACTTTAGCTGAAACCAAATCCCTCATTCAGACATTTCCATGAAAAGTTTAGCAGGAAAAGAACGATACAAGTAAAACCAACGTTAATGACATAATCGAAGTTATTGCTCAAAATACAAGTCAGATTATTTATTGTGAGATCAA
>NW_027296923.1:0-488 GCF_016086655.4 Lepeophtheirus salmonis | reverse complement strand
ATTATATGAATAAATAAGGAATCAGATTGTGATATGTTAAGATTTCTTTAAGAAACTTTAATTATATAAATAACCGTATCATAATTGATAAAGTCATTCGGAGTTTTGATAAGGATCCTCTATCACCTCCAGCTATTACTCCAAGTCTCATGATTCATGGTCGTCAAAAGGTTGTAATAAACATTACAAATAAATCAATCTTGTTCACTTATTCTATGGAAAAAATTTCTAAAAGGTTTTTAGAGAAGTTGGAGACAAGAATATCTAAATGAATTAAGTATTGGCTGAAAATGGTTGAAGTCTTAAACCAACTCAATCAAAAATTGTGAGGGAGCAATCCTATAACGTGAATCATTAGAGAAAATTTGATGGAAGTTAGCAAGGATTACTTAAGTCCATAAAAACTAGGTCAACGTTGTCACTTCAGCAATACTAATCTTAACAAATGGCAGGAATATGTTACAAGTATTTTTTTTTTTATCAGTGAG
>NW_027296922.1:0-2898 GCF_016086655.4 Lepeophtheirus salmonis | reverse complement strand
ACATAAATCCCGAGGTTTACAGTATTGCCTACTATGTATAGTAGGTTCACAAACAATGAAGTACAATTTTATTTTTTGTAACTTTATACACGGCTTAGACTTGGCTTATTCTTCACAAAGTTATTTTATTTAACTAATTTGAGGGATGTTATTGTTCAAATAACAAATATTTTTTTTATAGATATGGCTCAACTTCAGAAAAAAATCCTCAAGTTCCTCAATTCTACATTGTATTATTCACTTTCCTTTGAGAAATACCAGGGCAAGTCTGCTGATCATTCTGAAGAACGCCAAAACAAATTTGAAAAAGGTGGCTCAGTTATTTTGCAGCTTATTGATCTATAAGTTATCGATAAGCATAAAGAGCTGGGTTCTTGATTTTAATTTCAATAATTATTTAACTAATCTCCCTTTAGTAGGTCATCTATCAGACCTGAACTTTGGTGCAAGTGGAACTATTTGTGAGAATAGAATTCCTAAAATGTACCCCCTAAAGTTGACTGCACGAACATGGCTTCTGTAATACGTAGGCTTGATAATGCTGTATCTACAGTAATCTATAATTTCATATAATTTTCATTCCGTCGAGCCTACAAAAATGACCAAAGGAGGTTCTACAAAAAAAGAAAGCAAAAATAATTGTGGAACAGCCTAATGCTATTCATCAATATAATCAACTAATTGGTGGTACTGATAGAATGGACCAAAATATCAAATCGCAAGGCTCGTAAAATCAATTTATACACTTTTTTTTAAAAATTAATTCACTTTTTTTTCTTGAACATAATATTTTAGTCTTTAGTGAATAAATTTCACGAATAAGTTTGAGTGAAATAAAGAGTTATACCTGTATTATTCAGTTTTGGCTTATTCAAGTTTTATTCGAATTTGTATGTGGCGGCAAAATTAACATCCGCCGCGGGAAATACATTGGATAGTTACCCCACTGTCTTTCCCGTTCTTTCATTTTTCAGATTTTCAGGTCAGAAGTTCATAGTACAATTTCAAATATCCTTGGAATTGATTTATTTCAATTCTCCCAGGAAAGACTGTCTCAAGCTATTTAACTGTCCTCTTCTACAGAATCATCCTATACTTCTATAAGAATTCAGGAGTTTCATAAAAACACAACATAACCAAATAATAGACCCAGTGCCAAACCCATACCTCTTTATAAGTGATTATGAGTATTAAAAAAAAGTATAATTCCTCTCTTACCTTCAGTAGACTTCTATTCGAATATCTGAATATCATTAGTAGTCCTGAACCTAGTTATATTTTCAGGCTCATGTTGTTGTACTTAGCTACACATTTTTTATTACTATGCGTCTGTTAGATGATAATTGAAATATCAACAACGAATGATTGGATTAAAAAATGTTTCAGGTGTAAGTGGATTCAATTAACAAACATTATACTAAAATTTTATTGAATGTTATACTTGCTTGTGTTGAGTAATTAATTGTAAACTTACCAACAAATGGGATTGAACATATTTTATCAAACATGTTTTTCTTCAGAAGATAAAGAAAAAGCTGAAATACAGAATTCAGATAATAATGCGGAAGTTACGTTTTATACAGATATGAGTATAGCATTACCCATGGGAACCGTTCTATCATTCCAAAGCTGCAATCACAAGTACAATAACTCTCGCATATAATAAAGGTTAGGACAGTTATATTGGCATTACATCTTTTGAAAATTTCTTGATGGAGTATATTCTTATATCCTTGGATGCACAATTCAAGTCCTTGTAAATTGGTCAATGATGCGCGAAGTATTCAAAAGGATTCCATTTCTAATTTTTTCATGGCTTTGATTCAATCTTGTATTTTTTGTTAATTTTTATTCTGTATTCTACTATAATGTTATCTCCGTTAGGAATGTCGAGGCGGTAAGGAAATTTATTGCTATGATTTTTGTTTTTCGTTCAACCATTCCTCTCGTAGTTTCATTTGCATTCGCTTATCTTTGGATATGGATGTTCAGCAAGTGGATACAAATACGAACACAAAAGTTAACTCTAATACATTACATAGAATTACAGCAATGATTACTTTTTAATATCGATAATATTAGGATATATTATCTAAATCTTGAATAAGTTATCTTATATCTTGAGTATTTAACAAACTAAATAGATATTAAAGTGTATTTCTCTAATTTATGATCCTTTAATTACTGTTTGTTCTTGTTTCTTAATTTAAACTGAGCTAAGGGAGTGTATTCAGTCTTAACAGTCTGGCCCACTTCAACACATCATCCTAGCCTTTAAAGCAATATCAACTTCTAGAGACGTCATTTTCAAATCTTTAATAATATTAATTAAATAACATATAATTATATGGTATTTGGGACTTGTTTTTGTCAACTTCAAAAATTATATTACTATGATAATTATTAATTAAATATGCTCTATATTTATGGAGCCTGGGATCAAAATAACTTTTGACAATTCTAAATTATTCACTAATATGATTAAAAAACAGGTTTTATTCATATATTAAAGCCGTTTATGTTCCGTTATTCATTGCTTCGAAACTTCTAACGACACGACTCTTCCATCGAAAATTTTGTAGCTGTAGCATGTATCTCCTGATTTAGCAAAGAGCTTTTTCTGTTGCAACAAACAAGCCAAACTACCATCTTCCCAACTGTCAACTAGGAGCTTGATAAATTACTCTTTAAAACTGGTATTTGTGAATCCAGTTACCTGAGCGTTCTTTTGATGGTCCAGTAATATAGTATGCAACAGAAGATAAAGATCTTGAGTCTCTCTCGCAGTCTTTGATTGATAAAGACAGGCATTTTTCTGAATCAAAGTGAATAATATTCCCATCTGTTGAAAGCATCATCTTTAGAATAAAGTAAGATACTTCACTAAATCTCGATGGA